>NW_013526582.1:2167597-2178491 GCF_000836215.1 Papilio polytes | reverse complement strand
GACAGTCACAGGAGACAGCTAGTAGTGTTAAAAAGTTGTCAGTGACAAGATGACAAGATTGGCGAGTCACAAGGTTTAAATCACGCCTCGTTGCTATTGAAAAGGAAATTTCCTCATACATGTGCCCTTGGCTGCCTCCGTTACATATGAGTGCGCTGCGCATCTTGCAATTTTGTTAGTTCACGTGCGGCTCCTATGTAAACAGTGGTAACTGAAAAAATCCTCTTTTTAAAAGAATACGTGACATTTAATGACTTTATTTAGATTTTTAAATTATTATTTTTAATCCTCTTGATTACTTCTATTATTAATGCATTCAATTCTCCCAGAATTGTATTTTTTTTCTAAATAAATGTATCTTAGAAACACCATTTAGGAAGAAACCATCCTTTGATAGGAAAAAATTCAATTATTACTCATTATTATATCAGAATTTGATTATAACGCTAATTAACGCTTAACGAGTAAAACTCAATCTTCAAGTTTAAATACATATTTAAAAATAATATTTAAACACAAGTTAAATAAACTTAAATATATTTAGATAGCAAAAGCTGATCACCTTGACGTTATATGACTAAAGGTCGGCACGTGTAGTGTAGAGACACTTAACTGAACTTCTCTAAGTTTATAGAAAATTAAAAAATATAACGATCAGTTAATTATAACCTAAAAATCTGTCAATTTTTCAAACATCGAATCGTTTCGGAGACATTGTAAAACTTTTAAACAAGCTTAAGTGCCTGTCCCACCAAATTGTAAATTGTCTGATAAGAATCCAACATGTAAAATATATGTGGAAATATCGGATTTTGTTACCTTATCTGACAGTGACGTCATTTTTACGCTATATGCCAGTGGTGGGATAGCCTTTTAGTGTAATTTTAGGTTTGCTTACATTATGCGCAGATGTAATAAATTTAATCTAAAAATGCTCCTATGTAAAAGACCGTAACCTATAATTTTGCTAGTCACATTCTAGAAATAAATGTTTCGATAACCTTACAAACCTATAACAATTTAGATGGCCTAGATCTAATTGTATTTGTTACAATTATAAGGTTTCCCACAACATCCTTTGTTATAGTAAATTGAACATAACATTTTGCTAAGTGTATAAACACCCGAACACATGTGTATAAATATTTTTATTAGACCGCAATGTTTCGACTAGACTAGTTGTGGGAATAATATAAGCATCAAGACGAGTTAATTCATACATCATCTGTCTATCTATACTATTATAATAAAGCGTAAACACACACTTCTTTGTTACCTAAGATGTCAGCAATTCCAGCATATTTTCGAATAATCCTTTCTTTAATAAAAAGCCCTACACTTACGTCATGCTTTAGGCTATATATTTTCACGCCAATAAACTTAGGGGGTAATAAGTTGCTGCCAACATCAAGAAAGCAAGATTACTAAGGTTTGTCATGTCAATGATAATTTGACACATGTAAATAATAAAGTTAAATTTTCATAATTTAATGCGGATGAAGTCGCACGGGAACAGCTAGTACTAATATACAGAGGGAAGATTTTTATTTTTGTATATAATTAACGTAAAACTACTGGTCCAAATTTAAAAATTCTTTCACCACTACAATGGTTATTTATCTGTAACATAAGCTATGTTTTTTATTGTTTTATTTCACGCGGATGAAGTCGCCAGTATCATATTCTATATGACGTAACTCATCTTGATACTTGGTACTCATTAACCTATATAAATTAAAATAAATATTTGTAAATTTGTCTTGTTTGTGACAAGAATGTGTTTAGGTACTGCTCTCTTTATTATTAACAGATTAGTATAAAACTAATAAAATAGTATTTTTTTGTTCTCGCTCATTGTTTTATAGAATTTAAATTGCTTTTACGCAATCAATTTAAATCTTCTAATATAATAGAACCTCGATACATAAACTTTCACTACAATTGATACCGATATGTGATCTTATAACGCAATCTTTTATGTTAAAAGTGAAAATTGATCAAAACGACTCCGTCATGCTACACTACGGTTTTACACAACAAATTGTAAATACTGAGAATTTCATTTTAATCTGTGCATTACGCTCTATTTTCTCAAAGAGGAATAGACAGTAAGATTATAGAGGAGATACGAATATTTAAGAAAAAGTATCCGTTACGTCATCTACAAGTAGTAGATTTATCGACCATAAAGTATACTAAAATAAATCATACATGTCAAAATACTTGCTTAAATATACGTGTTAGATCCCTAGTGTCATTTCAAGTGACAATAACGTACAACCAACAACGTTTATTCCTGTACTCATAGAGTATTTATTTACCAACATTCATTTTATGTACAATCGTGGAAATCCGCGATGTTACTCTTACAGAAAAATAGTCGTGTCTCTTGCAACACGACACCGCCTTTTACAAACAACCAATTAGGTAGAAAAAAGCAAAAACGACGGGATAGTAATAAAATTAGCTGTTTACTGACTGATCTTTTTTGTATAGACACTTTAAAAGTACATCCTACTTGTCGAGTCTTAATGCATTCAAAACATTCAAACGACTGTAGCTTTAAAGGTGGACAACGCCAGATTAACCGATTGTACATTTAGCAATAATCGTAGACTAGTACCGGTTCTAAATAAACTCTGCGTGTTAATAAATCTCTCAAATATCCTGTTAACTAAAACGGTAATACTAACGGTTTATTTCCTGACGCTATATTATTCGCCAGAGCGTGTAAGACCTGTGATATATTCGTAACTGATGACCCTTATTATCTTTATTTGCTACATAATGTACGTTTTGTTATGTTGAAGACTGTAACTAAAACTATGTTCTTTGTCTTAAACATAAAAGAATTTAATACATAACAATACAATAAGATAAACTACACTCAATGCCAAAAGTAAATGGTAAATTTTTTACTATCTTGGGAATTATTATAGTTTAGTAAACAATATGCATTAATATTTATGATTTATTGTATATTTTATAATACGTTAGTTCGTTTTTATCTCAGAAAAATATAAATGGTAACTCTAACTTAAATATTATAGAAAATATTTTAATCTTAAAAGTGTACTGCTTTTTTTGACGTTGAGTGTATTTTTTATCATAACTGTTTACTATAAAAAATCATTTTATATTCCAGTGGTGGTCAACAACGTCGGGTGTCATTCGCTGTGGCATTGATGCATGATCCGGAACTGCTTATCCTGGACGAGCCGACTGTCGGCGTGGACCCCCTACTGCGTCAGTCCATCTGGACACATCTCGTGCAGATCACCAGCTCCGGAGACAAGACTGTCATCATCACGACACATTACATCGAGGAGGCGCGACAGGCGCATTGTGTAAGTTTAATAGACTAGCTGTTGCTCGCGACTTCGTGCACGTGAAATTAAAAAAATATAGCCCATGTCTGTCGGCGATAAAGCAGCTTTTTAATGGTAATGTTTTTTAAATCGGCCTAGTTTTTGTGTTACTTCAATACATACAAAAATCCAAGTCTTACCTCTTTTTAATATTAGTATACATTACCAGTAATATTGTCAGTCTAATTTTCTTTAAAAATCACGGAAAAAATGCTTTCGTGCAGGAATTAAGTTGGAGAATTAACTTAGAAATATTTTCTTTAAAACCGTCGTATTTTTTAAACACGATCGATGTTTTTAACGAGTAATTTAAACTAAATATTTCAATTATTCATTCTTTCGTATTTTAAGTATTTCATAAGAATTCAGTCAAGAATGAAATCATTTTAAAAATTTGATTATATATAAATAAAATAATTTATTTGGACTATCTTTTGCCTGTAGGTACGTCGAAAAACCATGCAAAACCTAACATGTGGTACTATAAAAGGTTTGAAATAATTTTCCAGATCGGTCTCATGCGCAGCGGACGGCTGCTCGCCGAGGAGTCGCCACAAGCTCTGCTCACGATGTACAGTTGTATCTCCCTTGAAGATGTCTTCCTTAAACTGTCAAGAAAACAGGGTTAGTAAACATAATCGCTAATATTCCCTCTAGATAATATAATATTTATAAATGTATAGCGAATTCTCACAGTGTTCACAAAAATGGACAATGCAAACGATCTAAATAACCTCCAATATTTAAAAATATAGCTCTTAGCTATATGGCTTAGTTTATATTATTCCATTCCAGTGGTCAATTCCAGTAATGGATTTGTTTACCAGACTGGAATAAACTAGGTATTAAAGTTGGAATGATCCACGCAAGGTTTTTATTTCTTAAAGCATCAGGCAAAGGTACATTGGCGTTCTGCCATCTTAACCAATGACATTGTAGATTCCAAGGCAAACGGCCATTGGCAATAAACTATTGAATATGTTAACGAATTACTACAAAAAAATCAAAGGCCGGAAATATCTAGACAAGCAAAAAACCGAAAGAGTTGACATTAATTTTTTTAGCAAAAAAACTACTAACTTATTTGTTAAACATGATAAAAAAGCTGTACAGACCTACAAATAAACGCACTATAAAGAAAACTTTGGACTAATATTTGCTTATACTCAGTTTATTCCTAAGTTTAACTTGATACCGTATTTATTTGTAAGACTGGTAGAGTTTTAACAATCGCAAAACAGTTGTGCGATTGTCGATTGTTTCGCAGCCAATTCAACTTTTTAGCACAACTAAAAATCGTGTATAACCTCCAAATAAGCTCTAGGAATCAAAGCGAAATAAAATAGTTGTGCGCGCGTTTTAATACGTCAGACGTCAATTAATCGTGACATGACATCACAGATTAAATATTGACATCTCTTGTCTGGTACACGTCATTATTGCGTTGTTATTACGTGTTTCGTTTGAAATCCGTGATTTAAATCCACTGTCGTGTATTGTTGATATGTATTGCTGATTCTTTCATTCTCTTTGACAAAATAGGGACAGCAATATTTATTAATACAAGCACGGCAATGGAGTTACATAATGTACAAACAATATGCAAATCATATTTTTTGCGAAACCTCGCTTGAGGAAATCGTTAATGGAAATATTTGACGTTGGTAAAACAACGATTTCGACATATCAGGAAATGTTCAACATTTTTAACGTATTGTATTAATTTAGTTACTAGGTACTTCCTAGTACATAATAAATTAATAAAATAGATATTTTTATGTGAAAGAATTAATTACAAAGTAATCTATGCAACGTTAAAATTATATTTAAAATCGATTCTATAAATAATTCAGATTTAAAATGTCATTGCTGAGTTAACCATAGATAAACATTATGTGTCCTTTATTTTTATATAATGGCAAAGATTCGATCTTTTTACCAACATAATTCAGTATATAATTAAGAGAGTTTTAACTATATTTTAAGAAGTTAAATACTTGATATATTTTTCTTACAAGGTTATGATTTTTTTACAGAATTATTACGTAAAGGTAATATTAATTTAATTTTAACATATACTAAAACAAAAAGATTTAATTTTTAAATTCACTTATCTTTTAAATTCACGATATTTTCCAAGTAAACAAACATAAATCAAAAAGTACGAAAATACAAATTTCCAGGTACACCTGATACTTCTGCAGGTAAGAAATAAATAGGGATTTTTCTATTATTGCCGTCCTTTTCTTTCTATTTGAATAAACAAAGACAACAATATGTTTAATACAGGTGTGTCGGCAGTCGCTGATGGTAATTGTACATTACGTTCTACAATCGAAATACATGGTTAAAAAATAATTATTCAAAAATATATTGTGATTACTAATATTCCGCTGTCACCAGGTCAAGCCAACCAAGTGGTGGAGCTGAACGTATCAGGAGGTGCGCTGGGCCTGAACAAGATGTGCAAACGGGAGGAGGCGCCGTACGCGGCAGAAGACGCTCAGGTCGTCGGACTCAACTTCCACCAAAGCAAGGAAGTCCTCATCGTTGATAATGGCGCCGGCTCTAACGGAGATGTAAGTTGTATTCTTGTAAACGTTTAGTAATACGTGTTTAATCACACGCAATCAAAAGTCAAACAAAGAGCAAATCATACTAATATTATAAATACGAAAATTTAGATGGATGTTTGTTAGAGTTTGTAGCACTGCTGAACTGGTCTCAGTGAAATTTGGCATAGATATAGAAAGTAGTTTGGAAGAACACATAAAGTACTTGGTTTTGTTTTATTTAATACCACGCGGATGGAGTCGCGGGCGAAAGCTAGTAAGTAATAAAATGAAAGATGACAGTCATCCGAGCATAGAGTATAAAAAATGTATTGGCAAAGACTAAGTAACATCAACCCCCAGCGTTTCATATCAAACAAAAGTAATTATTGACTAAGAGCAGTTTGGTTTTACTAAGAAAATCTTGGTAATTAACCATTAATTTTTAATTGATGTAATTAAAAAATAAGGAAGTTTGATGCGTTTGTTTTTATTATAGACTAACCAAAAATATAGAATCTTTTTCACGCAAGAAAATAAATTACTAAATTAGTATAAATTAGTAAAAATACTATATTAGTATCTTAATTTTTAAACATGTACCTGTTCTATTTGATAAAAGATTGAGATATTGAAAGTGTTTTTTTTTCTCTTTATTTGTATAGGGACTTTGGTTCCCGTATTATAAGAGTGTTAGTACGGTAAAACTTAACATTTTCTTAAATGTTCTATCCTGTTTGTTGCAGATTCCCGGCAAAATGACGGAAGTTGTTACGACAGAATGCGAAGAGTGTGGAGACTGCTTAAATGTGAGTAAACTTCTAAAGATTTTTAAAAACATCGTCTTACAAAACTATTGTAAATAATAAGACTGTATATATAACTTAAATTATCTTAACTAATAAGCTATAAGTATTTTTTTTTATTTTAAATTTCCTTTTTTCATTGCATATTGTTGTATCTTGTTTCGACTGTAATATTAAAACAAAGAGATTCAATAATATATAGAGTGGGCATAGTTGACACTTTACTTGAAACATTTTTCACATAATCTTACTAACGCTACCTGGTGTCCGATAGTCAAAATCACAAATAATTCAAACATTGAGAAGCGTCTCGACGTGTCAGAGATATTACCCGTAAAAATTGTATTATTCCCAACCGTCACCCCGATCTGTCCCAACGTGGAAACAGATGAGAATAAAAAGTTATCGTCACACCTATTGCGACGAGAGCCGGTTGGAACTTATTTTGTTTTATAACGGTTCCATCTATCACCTTATTGGTGATAGATAGGACTAAAAGGCGGGACAGATGATTTTATTCTCACGTGGGGACAGAGCGGGGTGACGGTTGGGCATTATCCTAGAAATTTTATGTCTAGTCTATGTATTCCTTAAATGTCTGTACTAAATGCTTGTTCTTTGTCTCTTAGCTGACATCTCGCGGCAAAATAAAGGCGTTAATCCAGAAGAACTTCCTGCGGATGTGGCGCAACATCGGCGTGATGCTGTTCATCTTCGCGCTGCCAGTCATGCAGGTCATCCTCTTCTGCCTCGCCATCGGACGAGACCCCAGCGGACTCAAGATTGTAAGTCACTCATTTTACGTACAAATCCACTTGCCTTTGTCCCTAGGGTTGACAGAATTCATACTCCTCTTCCATACATCTCTATACACAGTGGCGGAGCCCGCTTTAACATCTTCGCACGAATGGGTCGTCTCGCCCGGTGTAATACCACGACCACACAGAAAACAGGCGTGAAGTGGGAGCAATTCCGCGTTTCGTCTGATGAGTTTGGTGTCGAAGGCCTAATTTTAGGCCTTTTCCCTTTCCTTCCTTTTCTTAAGTGGTGGTGATGGCAAGTAAAAGTGGATTTGTAGGTGGAGGAGACGCATAGAAAGGGGAAATGTCCCCTGCTATGTGCGTCTTCTCCTGCGACAATGAAGGGTAGGCACCGTATCTGCAATTGCGGATGTTTTTTGGGCAGACGTCGCTCTCCATTTCGATGGATTCAGGTGGCCGGTTGCTCGTTTGCCACCTTATACTATTAATAAAAAAAATACACTCAAATCTGAATTCACTCCCTTAAGAATATCCTTCACACAATCCATACATATTTCAGTCTTCCTCTACCTTTGTAGCTTACATTTAAACTTAATACTTTATTATTTACTAGCTGTTGCTCGCGGCTTCGTCTGCGTGGAGTTAGATAGCAAAAACTAGTGTAGTTAGTGATAAGATAGCTTTTTAATGGTGCAAGAACTTTTGAAATCGGTCCAGTAGTTTTTGATTTATTTTAATAGATATCGAAATACAAATCTTTCCTCTTTATATTAGTATAGAAGACGCTGTTACTTTAAAAGTCTTTTCAATATTTGTAAGTTATTAATTGTGTTTTCCAGGCGATAGTAAACGACGACGTGAATGTAATGGACGGCTACTGTCCGTACAACTCGTCGTGCTCCATGAAGAACCTGTCGTGCCGCTACCTCGACCACCTGAAGAACCAGTCCATCATCAAGCAGTACTACTTCGACGTGCAGTCCGCCATCCAGGCGGTGAAGGACGGCGACGCTTGGGGCGCCATCTACTTCAACGAGAACTACACCGACGCTCTCGTCGCTAGACTGGCTCTAGGTAACTTATTACTAGCTATTGCTCGCGACTTAGTCCGCGTCAAATTAAAATATATCCCCTATGTTACTCACAGATAAATTACCATTCTACCAGTAAAGGAAATTTTAAAATCGGCTCTATAGTTTTTGAGTTATTTTAATACAAATAAGCACAATAAAATACAAAAAAGCAAATCTTTTCTCTTTATAATATTAGTATAGGTTAGGTAATTAACTTTATTAGGGCTGGACCTAGAGTAAGGGGTCCGCCCAGGGCGCTGGACAGAAAAGGGGCCACAAGACTGTGAAATATTTTGTCTCTTCCTTATTTACACCTCCCAAATCAAGTGCCAAAAAAGGGGTCGTCGTAAAAATCTCTTTGCGCTAGTAATGCTAAAACTGGTACTGTATCTTTCAAAGTAAAAGATTAAAAACATCTCAATTTTTGAATTTTGTAAAATAGCGCCATCTATCGAAAAGGGCGATTGGTAATACCAGTTCTGTGAAATCTGGATGAGCCGAGCTTCTGCCTTCGAGTCTGGATATATTTTTCAATGTCCATTAAAATATATATCGATTAATAAATAAGTATTTAATTAAAAAGATTTGTTGCTTCTTTTATTGAATTATAGTTATTATTGTTGTGGTAATAAAGTACATATTTGCGTGCAGCGGACACGGCCGACAACGACACGATCGTGTCGTCGGAGGTGCAAGTGTGGCTCGACATGTCCAACCAACAGATCGGCCTCATGCTCAACAGGGACATACAGTTCTCGTATCGAGACTTTGCCAAGGTAAATATCACAATAAAACTTTCATCTGACTTTGTGTGAAAATCCATTGCGTAATTTTGAAGATCTAAACATACAGACAAGGGGGAAATACTTTGCTTTATATGTATAGTGATATCAATAAATAGTTTATACTAGCTGATGCTCCTGACTTCGTCTGCGTGGAATTAAAAAAAAGGTAAATAGCCTATTTGTTCTTCCAGACTATACTCTACATCTATGCCAAATGACATTTAGACTACAAAAATCCATCCATCTAAACTTTCGCATTTATAATATTAGGATTAGCGATAAACCGTTTATATTCAAACGGAAACCATATTTTGTAATTCAATAGTCAATAAACAGTTTGTAATAACATTTGTATATATTCCAGGACCTATTAGAGACGTGCAACTACAACCCGAAGGTGGGCGACATCCCCATCGACTTCAAGGACCCCATCTACGGAGACATCAACCCTTCCTTCACTGACTTCGTCGCGCCCGGAGTTATTCTCACGTAAGCATTAACTAAAATCACTTGCACAACATTTTTAATATGAAAATTATGCTTTACCGTTATTGTAAATTTCATTAAAACCGTTTTGTTTTAATTTTAATTATTGATTTAATATTTCTTAAACTCTACAGTTATTTCTTTCTACTTAACAGTAAAGATATATTCTTAATAAACGCTTTACAGCTCTTTATTTTCTATTTAATTTTTATCTACACTTGCTGTTCTCGTGCGGTATTTTGCATAGTATTACGAGTACATCGACTGTATTTTATTGTTCATATTTGTCAAATTTTCAATTGCAAATTACCGTTACCATAATAATCTTGCTTCCTTAATGTTGGCAGCTTGTAGTTTATGGTCCCTTTCACACGTGGAGATTTTTTCCAATTTATTTACTTCTAAATTTAATACCGTGAACAATTAGCCTAAAGCGTGTTATAAGCAAGACTTTCTATTAAAGAAAGATTTATTCAAAAATATACTGTGATTACAGACATCTTCTGCCACAAAGTATTAAAAGAAATTAAAAAAAATCACTATAGCCTATGTAACTTGCAGATAAATTACCTAACGGTGTAAGAATTTTTAAAATTGATTTAGTAATTATTCAGCATATTACAATCAAACAATGTCCTCTTTATAATATTAGTATAGATAACTGGTCGGTGCCTACACAGAAAGTTCCCACGTGAGTTTTAGCCGTGTTATCTTACTAATATTATAAATGCGAAAGTTTGTTAGCGTTTGTAGCCTAAACGGCTGAACGGATCTCCATGAAATTCGGCACAGGTTTAGAGCATAGTCTGGAAGAACATATAGGCTACTTTTTATCCCGGGAATAGTTACGGTTTCCGTGGGATTCATTAATTTAGTTTTTTTATGTTTACTCGATCATTCTGCAACGGTTCAACATATCTTATTGAAATTTGGCACAGATATAAAACAAAGTCATATGGGATAAGCTTAATCCCCGAGAAATGTCCGGTTCCCGAGGGATACGTAGCTTTTTGTAATTTATATAGTTTGTATGTTTTCTAATACCACGCGGACGAAGTCGCGG
>NW_013526582.1:2146021-2166594 GCF_000836215.1 Papilio polytes | reverse complement strand
CTTTAGCTTGGATAGCGTTGTTCCTCGTTGTTACATTAACTATATTACGTTTCAAACGAGGATAAAAGGATTTTGCTCAATATCGCGTAATACGATTACGATAACAATCGGTTAAATAAAAAAATGCACTTTTTCAAAATTTTCTGAATTCTAGATTATTAAAAAGACTAGTATTAACAATTTTTATATCAATGAAGAAAATTTTCTGTGTAAACTTAAAACTTTAAAGGAAATATAATTTAAATAAATTTAAAAACTTTAAATGCTTGTCTTTTAAAAATGTACATTTTGAATAATGCCATTTTTCTATTTAACCGACGAATTGTATTTGATACGTATTGTCTATGATTTTTCAAAGACAAACATGAATAGACATCCATAGATTACGTTTTTTTTCAATCTGTATTTGTATTTACAATATAGTAATGGAGAAAATATCTTTAATATCCGTCCAACCTAATTTTAGGTTAAATCAGGTCGTTGAGTATATCTGTATTTAATAACGCTCTCTTCAACATGATTTTATTTATTTTTTTAATATACAATCACATTTTCATTTATTTCATAATCTGGTAGAATAAACAGATTATACGCAATGACCTGGATGCATAAATTGACAAAAAAACCTAAGCATATCAATGTTTATTGCTCAAATCTTTAGATCACAATTAGGGCTTAATTCTTACTAGAAATCAACATTATCTGACAGTAATAAAAAAGCACAAAAAAAATACAATAATCAAATGTAATTTAAATAATCAAAACATGAAATAATTAAGTGCTAAATTTTTTAATCTACACAATTAATACAAGAAATATAGATTAAAAACTGTTCCGTTGTGTTCCCTAATCTTTAATTTGTATAGATTATTAAAAAATACAGTTTTAAGTAAGAATTAAGCCCAATATTATTTTAGCTAAATGACTGTTAGTCGATGTGTAAATATTAGAATGTTATTTATAAAACGGGCAGTTGTAAAACGCCCGGTAAGGTGGTTAGTAGGGAATGTTAGCAATTATGATTGGTCCAACGCTTTCCAAGGGTATTTTATAGTTTTATTAATATATTTTATACTTTCTCGGTAAAGGAATATGTTTTTAGGTGTGAACTTGAGACATTGACTTTGAGATACCTGAATATTGAGTTACCATAGAATAAGATGGTGCCATAAAATCGATCGCGTATCGTTTATTAAAAAGTAAATCAGAACCTATTAATAAACAGAGACATTTTTTTTGTCAATCAGAGCTAATTAAATCAAAGTTTGATGCTTTTCAAAATTTAATTTTCGAATGGAACCGTTATGCACGGTTCAGTATTGCCAGTGAAATACAGAAACCAAAAGCAATGTAATAGCGCCATCTTGTTTTTATATTAATAAAATAAGAGATCTGAGTAGTTCCGTTTGTTAATTTTAAGTATAAAAGGTGTCAATGCTTTTCAAATTATTGACTCTCTAGTTATAAAAATGTACAGTAAGTTAGGTTGTGCGTGGAGTCTAGGCTAAGACTTTGCAATAGTATCTAACGTAATTTAGCGTGGTGTTGCATGTATAAATAATAGAATTATATAAAGGCAATCATGTAAACGTCTATGTTCTAAATGAATCTAGATTCTTAACTAGTTGTGTAGATTTGAAGTGTCAGACTGTGATTATTTTTGCTAACATTGACATTTTTGTAATGACAATTATATAATAATATTATACCAAATAAAACCTTGCTTTTATTTCTCCCCGGTGACCTTATTAACACAACGATATAACTAAACCAATCAAATCAGTCAAACAGTAACACAAGTAACTGGTAATAAAATGTTGTACGTGGAAAATAAATGTTTATACATTTGTACTTTATACTCGAAGTAATTAAATCTTGAAACAAATCATCATCTTCCTCCTAATTCCACTCCTGTAAGGTTGGCGCGACAGGTTTTTATCCTCAAAATACCTCTATCATCCGTCGTCTCACCCATCATTTGCTTCTCACAATCCATCCATCTCGTTCTTTCTCTTAAAACGTTAAACAAATGTGAACCTAACAAACCTTTAAAAAAAACTTTACCTTTTTAAGTCATGTGTTGACCACTTCTACGTTTTAAAACCTAGCACCATCAAAGAGTCATTGTCAAAAGAGTTGACACTGACAACTGACAGATATTTTGACAATTTTAAGGTTATGTTATGCTGTACTGTATTTAATTCTAAGTAAAATATAAAACTTCTTGCAGTTTAAAATTATTTATTTAAACACTAATCATGAGTTTTCTCACTAATGTAGTTTCCCGGAACATATGTAAGTAGCCAACATAGCAAATTAAATATAATTTTAACTACAAAGTGTATAAAAAAATATTTAAATTGCAGATTTAACAACAAGGCGTATTCTATTACCGATACGGCATTCTTCGACTGTACCCGAGGATGATTCTCCCGTGGAAATGGAAAATCCTTTTAAAAAAGAAAGACGTCAATGTATCTTGTGTAAACTTAACATAACACCTGATTACAAAAATTATAGACTACTCTCTCAGTTCCAAAGTCCTTACACTGGAAGAATCTACGGCAGACATATTACCGGTCTTTGTAAAAATAAGCAAGAACTAGTCGAATCAGAAATAAAGAAAGCACAGAATTGTGCATACATGCCTTATTTCTATAAAGACAAAATGTTTCTTAAAGACCCAAAGCTTTTCGATCCTGAAAATCCAATTCGATCACACAGATTTTAATGTTTAAATCAGTAACTTAGTTTTATTAGAATAAATAGTTATATTAAATGAATGTTTTATTTGTGACCTTGCACTATTTTCAATTTCTTCTGAACTATTTTTATGCATGAAAGTAAGGTGCAAATTGTCACTAGTTACAGAAGTGACCATTGCCCACAGACATTTGTATTTGCATGTTGTGATTGTGGCAGAGGGGAAACAGGAGTATATTTCACATCCCTATGCCTTTCTATCTTCTTTACCTTACCTTTTCATTCTTAAATCTTTGGGATGAGTGTAATAGACCTTGTCCAGTAAAGTTTATTGTCCAAAGGCAGCTTAACAAATTCAACTCATTGTTTTTTTTTTATTTACAATCAGAAATAAAAAAACATTATAACAAAAAACATTTATTATCAATCATCTTAGAATAAATTAAATATAGTTAAATCCAATTGAAACAAACCATGCAATTTAAGTAATAAGGTCCTATTTCCTGGTGTCGTAATTAGTTAAGGAAATAGGCATAGACAATCTTTTATTTCATAACAATTTCATAGAATATTTATTTATCTATGATATAATCTAAAATATAGTCTTACAGATCACTAAATATAGAAGTTAGAATGCTACTATCGTCAGGAGTACTAAAGCAATCATTATCTTCGTCATAACCTACATAAGAAGGTGGTATTTTTAACATATCTAATATATTAGAGTAATTCATATCAGAATTATCAGGTATTTTTTTCTTCATTAACTGTAAAAGCTCCATTAAAGCATCCTGGCAACCTTTACGCCATTTTTTAATTAAACCTCTAACTTCTTCAGTATCTTTACTCTGTGCTTTTGCGAAAAGAAGTTTCTTTTTAATTTCGATTCGAGCTTTTAACTCATCAATGTCCTTTTGTGTTATCGATCCAGTTGATTTAGCTTTGACTGGTTTAATGATTTTATCATGTTTAGGGAAAAATATCACTCTTCTATTCAACTCGAAATCATCATCATCACTAAAAGAGTTGGAACTTTGTGATGATTTAATTTTTTCTTTATCCTCTTTCATACTTTTTTTGTCTTGCTTTTTCTTACTGCTTCTTGATTTTGTTTTCTGTATTGGTTGGATTTTTGATGAGTATTTGTTTTCCTTATATTTGAATTCATCATCAGAATTATTATTTTCTTGTGTGTTTTTATTAAAATGACTTAAAGGTATATCTTCATTGTCAGAATCACATAAAGTATCAGTATTTTTAATAGTTTTATTTCCTGTTTTCTTTAATATTTTATTTTGTATTACAACTATACACTCTTTTATCAATTTATTTGGCATTTCAGGATTAACTGCAGTTTTGTTTTCATTTGTATTGCAAATATTGTTTAATTTAGTCTTTTTGTTTTCAATAGGTAGATTATCACTTTTAGCTATTTCTCCATTCTTTTCCCTTGTATCTTCTAATTGTATTAATTTTTTTGGTGAAATATCTTCACTAGGTTGTTTTCCTTTACCATTTCTTATAGATTCATTTATTTTGCTTAAATTTTCTTCTATGTTATTTTTAACCGTAATTACAATGTCTTCATCTTTGTATGGTAACGTTCTAGATATTTTTCGTGTTGCCTTTCTTACAGGAGTGCTATCGTTAGTATGAGGTATCTCTTTACCAACTGGCGGTGTTGTAGTAATGTCTCTGATTTCATTTTTTTCATCACCAACAGGCGAAAGCTGTGGGTCATCGTCTAAATGTAGTTTCCGCTTCCTTGTCCTTGTATCCTCCTGTATATTATCCGCAGTTTTCGTTACATTATTAGAAGCGAGCGGAGAAACAAACGGCGAAACTCCAGATTTCTTCCATTTCCGAGATAGACCGAGACGTCTTATTGACGTCAAATGCGATTTGCTTATACCACCCGGAGTCTTTGGTGAATCTCGTTCGTTTGATTTTATTTCACCGTTTTTCATATTCATACTAGATAATATTTATCAAAGAAAATATCCCATTTCGTAATGTTTACGAGTAAATGTCAAATTGTATCAAAATATTTTCGCGCCTTTGAGAACAGATCTTCGTCGAAAAATCATAGACAAATAAATTTAAAAAATCACAGCAAAAACCAAAAACCGTAAGGCATTGAGTTATTTCGTGTATATTTAACTGTCGCAAATAACTTCTTATACATTTTTCTACATACCTATCATAAGAACCGATTTTATTTAATTTAAACTCTTCGCACTAAACAAAGTTTAAATCTGACAGATCTTACTTTTACCCAAAATATTTCATAAGAGAAAAAAAGTAATTGTCTTTGGTTTCCAAAACTAGCCAATCAAGAAAAAATTGAGTTATTCGCCTAAAAACAAGCCCGACTGAACTAATACGACCGAATAAACGAAATCCAATAACATACATAAAATATAAGTTTAAATAACGTCTATAATCTAATTTGTGTGATATTAAAGTGAAGTGATTTGAAATAAAAAATAACAACATTACATAATGCCGTTGCTTCGCCTAACTTCGGGTGGTTTTGGGCAGCTGCGTAATTTCGCTACGTCAGCGGCCCTGGGGAAAAGAGTGAAGACATTCGCCGTGTATCGCTGGAACCCGGACGAGCCTGACAAAAAGCCTTACACTCAGAACTATGAAGTAGATCTCGATGACTGTGCACCCATGGTTCTTGATGCTTTACTCAAAATTAAAAACGAAATGGACCCGACCTTGACCTTCCGTCGCTCGTGCCGCGAGGGTGTATGCGGCTCCTGCGCTATGAACATCGACGGTGTGAACACACTCGCATGCATCAGTCACATTGATAAAAATCTGTCGAAGCCATCGAAAATCTATCCCCTACCTCATATGTATGTTGTGAAAGACTTGGTGCCTGATTTGAGCAACTTCTATCGTCAGTATCAGTCTATAGAGCCTTGGTTGCAACGTGACAAGGAAGCAGTAAAGGGTAAAGAGACGCAGTTGTTACAGGATGTTGAAGATCGTGCTAAACTGGATGGGTTGTATGAATGCGTGCTTTGTGCTTGTTGTTCAACAAGCTGTCCATCTTACTGGTGGAATGGTGACAAGTATCTAGGCCCAGCTGTCCTCATGCAGGCTTATAGATGGATCATTGATTCTCGAGATGATGCTACCGAGAAACGTCTGTCGAAGCTAAAAGATACGTACTCCGTATACCGTTGTCATACTATCATGAACTGCACAAGGACATGTCCGAAAGGTTTGAACCCTGGTCGTGCGATTGCCCAGATCAAGACATTGTTATCTGGAATTGTTAAGAAACAACCTCCGATCATGGATCCCTCAGGATTAGAGAAACAAACAGCACAGAACTAGGAAAATCTGATCTATTAATGTTTCATTAAACTATCTTAAGTGTTATTTAACTTGACTTGTACTTATGGTACAATAGAAAATATAGAATTAAGAATATATGACCGATATACAAAAGTTAAGCATAACATTTTTAGATTTCAATTTCCTTTGACTATCATTGTAAAATAAAAAAAAATGTCAAATTATAGACAATAATAGAACATAAATGAACTTCTTTTATATAATTTATTTTTAATAATGACTTGTACACATTTCAGTTTGACTACTGCATGTTTAGTTAATTTTTAAAAACAAAAAAAATGAAATTATGTTCAAAGTATTATTTTTTGTCATTGAATCACTTAATTTATTATACCATGTGATCTATTTATTAATGAACTATGTAATTGTAAAAAAATGTTTAAATTGGTTGGTTTACAAAATAAAGATTGTTTAGTTTATCTTTGTTCATTTTTAATCAAGCAAGCCATTTTGCACAGAGAATATTCCTCCAGTAGCCTATTTTTAAATTTTGGGATTGAATCATAGGATTATTCCCAACCACCCCACTCTGTACCCACGTGGCGACAGATGAGAATAAAAAGTTTCATTCGTCCCACTATTACTAATAAGGTGACAAATGGAACCGTTAAGGAATAAAATAAGTTCCAACCGTCCCCTCATAGCGAAAGGTAGGACGGATGTAACTTTTTATTCTGTACTGTCGCCACGTGGAGACAGAGTGGAGTGACGGTTGGGAATAATCAGAATCATAATTTTCATAGCTAACCTCATAAATAGACAAAGTATTGTTTGAAAGCAGATTTTAATTGCTTTCGGAATTTTCCATACTTTTATGAGTCAATTAACCTGATTGTTTACGCTGATAATTAAATAACCATGAAGTGACTAGGTACAGTCAGGACATTGAGCGGTTTTTTACTTTAAAATTGCCTTATTCCTTGCAAAATCAGACTTCCCTGAATCACCCGTGTGTGTTACGCAAACAGCGGGATAATAAGCAAATGTTTAATTAAAAGCTCCGTCCTATTATTTATTGTTCCATGTGGTCAATGCGTACAAAGCGTTCAAACTAGCTTTAAAGGTAGACCACCGCCAGATTCCCTAATAGTACAAGTACGCACTACAAGTATGTACTTGTCATTTACATTTATTGGGATTTTTGAAGAAAACAACATATATACGATTTTGAAATATCATTTATTTTAATAATAATTTAAATTCTTATAACATTGTTATATTTATATGCACTTCAAGATACAAAGCTTTTGCATGTAAGTTTAAAAATCGAATATTTCTATAGCAAAAAACACCAGCAAGAAAAATAATAACGTATAGATGCGTAAGAAAAATTTAACTTCGACAAAATTTCACATTGTTAACGGAAATCGAATTAAAGTGCATTTCGGGTAGTTTTGCTATAAAAATATTTGACTTAACATAGCACTCTCTATACAAATAAAATTAACACTAAAATTCCTTTTAATAACAAAAATACCTTAAACTATTAGATTACACATTTGAGTTGGATTACAATTTATTTTGTAAAGTCTAATTTATCGTTAAAACCTTTAATTAAATATTGAGATAATAGTTAGAAATATCTATATATCGTGTTAACCGACTACTGAATGTGAAGGCTACAGGAAACGCATCCTTATTCATAAAAAGAATCAACTAAAAATTCATGTTTTTCGAGTTTTTTTCATCATAAATGACATTATTTTTGACCAAATTCCCTAAAAGAGGAGGTACTCAATTCGTCTGTATGTATTTTTTTTATGTGTGTTACGGCATAACTCCGCCGCTAGTGGCCCGATTTTTATAAATCTTTTTTTATCCGAAAGGTGGTGCTTGGAGGTGGGTCCCATTTTATTGTTTGATTTTTGGAATCATAAACAACAACGTAGTTAAATAGTTTTCTCATTTCAAATCTTCTGTAAACATGCCAAACTTCAAACATACATTTTACGTAAATTATTTTTATGAATATAGTTGCGATAAGATACCTAGTTAAAATATAGACAATAAAAAAACATACAGAGACTGCAGCTAAGATGTCCGTAACATAGGAAATATGCGATTTATTACAAATTATCGAGATATCGGATATTGCTTAGTCTATAGAAATCAGGTATTTAGCATCTGAAGCAAGGAAGAAAAAACATTGTCCTTTTTTGCAGTTAATTTGCCTAAAAAATCAAAATTTGCTTTTAATTTGCCCAAGAGATTATTAGCATTATAACTATAATATGCCCACAATAAAAAAACACTAACGAGGTCTTTTAATCAGGACACAATGACATAACAGGACAATTTTGAAGCGTAAGCCTAAAAAGACCTTTTTTGTCCTCTTCAAAGGTAATGCCTATGAATTCGTATCTTCGAATGTGGGTCTGTCATTAGTTTTAATATCAAGAGAGCAAAAGGTAAATATGAACCAAAAAGGCATCAGTAAAAGTGGTAATCTCGCAGATTTGTCGATGGCTCCCATCACCGACCGCGTCCCGCGCACGTCAGTACTAAAGTTAAAATGACGTCATCGCCATCGGCAAACCTCTGCACAAGAATACAACTAAATGTATTGAGTAGTGATCGTTTTTTTTTTAAATTCATTTGCGACCTGCGCCTTATTCAAGAAAATGAACCTTGCTTAATAATTTGACGCTAACGTTGGTTTTTGTATTTCGTAATTTAACGATAAAATAAAACCTATTTTAATAAAATTGTAATAATTGAATCTTATATTAACTATATCAAACGACACGAACAGCACCTAACGCTATATTAGTGTAGAACTACATTGCGTTAACACTTAGATATGCTTCTTAAATGTTAATGCAATGGAGTCCTACTGTTAGTACAATAATTATAAATCTATAAAACCTTAGAGAAATCACAATCTTTTCATATTTCACTTCAATGGCAGTTGAAATGTACTAATACTATAATTTACTAAGGTTGCCATAATAAAAAAAATACATTACTAGGGTCCATTCAGACTGGGATATAGAGCAGAGTAGATCTTAATATTCTTAAATTGTATTTACTCTATTGAAACATGGTTTAAGTTTATTTTGCAAATCTTGTCATAAGCAAGAGTAAAAACGTGTCAAATAAAATTCAGCCTTATTACAATAACAAAAATTTTCGCGATTAAAATCTCATCTACACTTCATGTGTGAATGGATTCTTATTTCATTTAGAGCCTGTCCCACAATTCTTGTAAATTGTTAGATAACATCCAACGTAAAAAAATGTGATGGAAATATCGGATTTTGGTAGACAGTGACGTTACTTTTAAGCTGTCTGTGCTTCTATCAGCCAGTAGTGGGAAAGGCCCTAAGTTTCACATTTAAAATCGTCATTATTATTAAAACAAGAAAAAATACAACTTATTCATAAAGTCGATAATTTAAACTGTGCAATTAAACCAATATAATCCAAAGTTTTTTTTTATTTGCTCGTTTTTTTTTCTACTTCATATATTTAAAATCTTCTAATTAATTTTAAAAATACAGAAACAAAAAACTGGCAACCCAAGCTAAGAATATCATAGACAATAATTTAGAATGGAAAATTTCTTGTCCCTTACACAAACACACATTTTAGGGTATTTGACTTAAAAACAAAATTTGTTTCCTAAACCGTTACAAAACTTATAATATACATTTTAACATATTTAAATACACTAGAAATCCATTTCGTTTCAAACCATAAACAATTAATTTTTTTTATAAAAGAAAAATCACAGACTAAAGTGTGGCATTAAATCTATTCCAAATGCGAGGTCTAAATTCGGTGCATATATTCGTTGAAAATAATTTATCAGAAAAGTTTTCATTTAATTTAGCCTTGTTCCATGCTCTTGAATTAAAAAAAAAATTAGAAAAAAAAACAATAATACATGTACAAGCAAATGATTTTAACTTTAAAATATAGGAAATTTGAATATAAGTGTTTTAGAAATCTACCAATTCAATTGGAAATACATGAAATAAGGAAAAAAAAAGAAAAAAACTATTACAGTATCCTTAAAAACCCTTCATTCCAAATGAAAGAAAAAATTATTGTAAACAAATAATACAATTTTACATTAAAACTTGGAAACACTACCTTTCTCTTATTATTATTTTTCAAATTGTACAATCAAAGCCTTTTGCGGTGTACCAATTACAGGAAATATTCTTTTCAACGAGTCTAACTCCGAGAAAACACTTCTCAATCCTTCCCTCATAGCACGTAGCTGTCATAAAATCAAATATCGTGCCAGCTACTTGTATGCTGGCATAAGTGTGTCTACTGGCATGTATTCCGTTATTCACAAAAATTACAATTGCCCATTTGTACGTTTACAAGATTTTATTTTAAAAGTTCATTAAAAAATTCCCACAAACAAAATTATGTCACCTGTCAGCCAATTTTCGTTAAAAAAACACAATAAACCATATTTATATGTATATAACAGTCAAATACCCTAACATTTTCAACTTAACTTATATTATTCCTTCTTGATAAGTAATGTAACTTAGGTTTGTATAAATCTGAGGTGTCATATCTCTGCACTTTGGAGCGAGGAGTTGTCTTTACCTTGCCATTTGGCGCGGGACTTTCTGTATTCTGTTCGTAATTTTCTACTGATTTATCACTTGATGGACTATTTGGAAGATCTATAGGGGAATGGATTAAAAAAGTCATTTTTTGCACCTTTTTCTTATGTAAAATAGACAGAATATTTTCATTTATATAGCTGGATGTTTGGAGTTTGTGGTCTAAAATGCTAAAGGGATCTCGGTTTGTCATAGATGTAAAGGAAAGTGTTAAACTCATAGGCTACTTGCTTCTGTATTCTAATTTTTAAAAAACATATCTTTTCTCTTTATAACATTAGTATAAATCATACTAATATTATAAATGCGAAAGATTAGATGGATAGATGTTTGTTAGTGTTTGTAGCCTAAACTGCTAAACTGATCTCGATGAAATTTGCCCTTATATGTAGGGGATAGTCTGGAAGAACACATAGGCTACATACGTTTTTTAATTCCACGCGGAGTCGCGGGCGAAAGCTAGTACAATATAAAATTCAAGTCTTTATATTATAATTGAAGTATATTTAAGTATTTATGGAATTTAAAAAAACTACTTACCCTTCCTCGGCCTAGGTAGCCCTACTCTCCGTGCCCTGCCGAGGAACTTAGACTTTACCGACTGAGGCAAATTGTTGTTAGACCTTTCATCTGTGTCTAGAAATACAAATAAATACTATGAATAAAATTAATTAAATATTAAAGGTTTTATTTTGTTAACATATGAAATTTAGTTAAGATGAATGTGTGGGGTAACATAATGGATAAGATACGAAATGAGTATATTAGAGGAAGTTTGAGAGTAGACCCCGTAGTAGAGAAGGTAAGGAGTAAAAGGTTAGCATGGTATGGGTATGTTGAGGAGGGATGAATCGCGTGTTACAAGGAGAACGTTAGTTATGAGTGTGGAGGTACATCGGTAGAGGTAGACGTAGAAAGAGATGGATGGATTGTGTAAAGATGATATGATCAAAAAGGGAGTGATGACTGAGATGACGTATGATAGAGTTATGTGGAGGACAAAAACCTGTTGCGCCACTACGGGAGTAGGATAAGGAGATAATGATGATGATATGAATTTTAGTTAATATCTTTGACTTGCTTTCGCACGCGACTCCATCGACTTAAAATTAAAAAAATAACATAAAACGTAGCCTATGTTACTCACTGACAACGTAGCTTTTTAATGGTGAAAGAATTTTTGAAATCGGCCCAGTAGTTTTTGAGTTCAAATTATCAATTAAAAATCAAACAAAATTTGAATATTGGCACAGATGTAGAGGATAGTCTGAAAGAACACATAGGCTACTTGCTATTGTTTTTTTTTTTAATTCAATGCGGACGGATGTAACATGTAATAGGCGTTAGTGAGATTATGTGGAAAAATGTTTAAAGTGATGTGTCAACTATGCCTACTTCATATATTTTTAGGGCCTGTTCCACGATTCATGTAAATTATCAGATATAAATCCTATGTATAAAAATGTGATGGAAATATCGGATTTTGGTACTCTATCTGACAGTGACGTCACTTTTCAGCTATCTGAACCTCTATAAGACAGTGGGACAGGCCCTTAACCTCTTTGACAATTACCTTCAGTAGTAGATGATATTTGGTCAGGTATACTCAACCTTCTCATTTTAGCTAAAACTGGCCTGTTAACTGTTTCCATATCATGCTTTCTTTTCAAATTTTCACTCCCACCTTCAATATTAGAATCGGTTAAATAATCTATTTTAGGCATTTTAGATGGAGAGTCAGCTATAACACTGCCAAGTATAATTTCCATTATTTCTTGGCGAGATGTCTTATTGACCATCTCTTCTA
Organism: Papilio polytes; assembly: GCF_000836215.1. NCBI lineage: Eukaryota > Metazoa > Arthropoda > Insecta > Lepidoptera > Papilionidae > Papilio > Papilio polytes. Next base: position 2,154,123 of record NW_013526582.1, on the reverse strand, counting down.
ATTTAGCATCGTAATCATTCGACAGTTCAAAAGAACATTCAGATTTGACAGGACTGAAGACTGATTCTGTTATCGATTTAATATCATTTTCACTTTCTTTATCGACCGGTAAAGAAACTTCATTAGATAAATTCACATTTTTCACTATATTCTTAGATTTCGGCAGTTTTAAATGACCATTCCTTTGGTAGTTCACAATTTCGTAATGCCCGAAATTATCTAATACCTCTCGGACTATACTCTCTTCGTATGGATCACAGTTGATTAAATATATTTTATTAGTTGTTGAAACTGTGTAGTCTTTTAGGAATTTACTGAATCTATCCCTTTCAAGTTCAGCGTTATATTTCTCGGTTTCAGCGAAATAATGAAAATTATTCTGTTCCGAATCAACTTTCTCTTCGATTAAATTTTTGTTAACTTCTGTTATTTTTGCTTCTTGTTGGTTTCCTTCGTCATCGGTCACTTCTTCAGCGATAACGGTTACTTCGAAATATGCTGTATTTTCCTTATTATCAATGACGGAGACGTTTTCTTTACACACATCTGAATTCTCGATATTGGTTTTAATATCGATATTTTCTGGATTAACATTTTGAGAATACCCAGGTCGCGTCAAGTTTTCTATTATTGGCGATTCATAAGATTCTTTACTAATAATATCTTCGGTAGCATGAGCTTTTGCTTTATTATTCAATTCTTCGTTAATAATTTCAATAGATTCTTCCACTTCTTTAACAGTTAATGTAGAAGGAACATCATCTTCTACATGATCAGAGAAACCTTCATCTTCTGGATAATTTTGATCAGTTATAAAAGTGGTTGTATTATGTCCATCATTATTCAGCCTTATTTGTTCGGTGTGAACAATAGTGTTCGTTACGCAAGCGAATTCTAATTCGGGTCCAGGAATACTGGAATAAATTTGACTAAGACTAGGTCTTACATTCGCTTGGAATTCTAAAAGCAAAGCAGCCTCTTGATTCATCCTTTTCTGTTCCTCATCTAAATATTTACGCATTTTCATAAGTTTTTTAGCCTCTTCTAAGTTATTTGCGAATTTAGGTTTTTTAATTTGTACTTCGGGAACTAAAAGGCGAGGTGGAGACGCTATTGGTGTTTCTAAATGTGTTTCAAGTCTAACGATTGGTTTTGGTTGTAACATATCAATTACTTCTTTCTCTTTCTCTTGTAATGTTAACTCTCTATCGTTGGGACTTCGACCTTCGCTGCTTGTTGACATATTATCTGATTTTGAACTACCACTTTTTGCGTCCTTTTTGCTTTCAGATGATTTACCACTGGAAGGGTTATGTGATCCTTTGGACGATGAACTACCATCGTTAGAATCTCTATCTGTAGATCTCCGATTAGGATTACCACGTCCTGATACACTATAATGATCATCAGAATCTTTCTTCTCTTTCTTTTCTTTGTCTTTTTCATCGTGTTTACTCTTACTATTCTTTCTATCTTTATCTGAGCGAGACGATTTTGAATCCCTAGATTTATCTTTAGACGATTTATCGGAACTTCTATCCGATTTATCTCTGTGACTCGATCGTTTCACATCGGAACTTTTACCGGAATTTCTTTGACTCGAACTTGAACTTTTATATTTGGAATCTTTATTGCTAGAGCTTTTATGTGAATGTCTAGACGAATCTTTACTATCCTTTTTGTCAGTTTTGTCTCTTGAGCTATCTTTGTAACTGGACTTTGATTTGCTGTCATCTTTCGATTTCTTCTCATGTCTGCTACTGTCCCGAGATGTCGAATGTTTGGAATCAGATCGTCTATCCTTACTGGAATGCTTATTAGAATCTCTGGATCTATGTGAACTTTTATGACTGCTTTTTTTGTCATCACTTTTTCTTTCTTTCTTTAAATCTTCTGATACCTCAGCTTCAGAAGGCTTCTGTTCTGAATTAACTTTACTATTAGCATCGCTTTCGTAGTCGATTTGTAAAAGATTACTATTAGAACTATCGTCATACATGGGAGTGTTAAATGAATTTATATTCACTTGGTTATTGAACTGATAAGCCAAGTTAAGTTGATCTGTTGGTTTTTTAGTTTTTTCTGAATCTGTACAGTTTTCTGTTGCTTCAATAGTAAATCGGAATGAGCTTGGTTCTTTTTTATCTTCGTTTTTACCATCTAGTGAATCGTTATCAAAAGCTTGTTGTGCATCGCAGGAGTTTTCATTATTGAAGTTTCTTATTGGTGTTAAAGGAGACATGTTTCGTCGCAAAGAAGAATCAGAACTGGAATCGTCATCATCACTATTAATAGCTTTAAAATAGTCTTTTTCGTCTTTCGGTATCTCATCTGGTAATGGTATATCTGTGGAATAATTAATTTCTTTCGGTAATTCTATTTTTTCCAATTCCACCTTTTTAGGCGGACTATTTTCAGGAGGTGGTATATTTTCCAATTTAATTTCTTCAGACGGTAATGGAATAGAACTTTTATCGATACTGCTAGATTCGTTTGATGTTAATTCGCTTACAGATTCCTCTTGAGGTTCAGTTTTTGAATCAATATGATTTGTCTCTGTTTTAACTTGATCTTTTACTTCAGGTTTAATATTTTTATCGTCCTCCATATCATTTGTAACTGAGACATTAGTGTCCACTTCCATGGCCTCATTTTTGTCATCATTACTTTTAACTGAACCTGGGCTCACTGCTTCTAAGTCAGTCGGAAGTAGATGTTCCGTTTTATCATTGGTAGTTTCAGCATTATTGACAGTTTTTTTTCTTGTGATACCCAAGTAATTGTAGACGAGATCTTCAACTTGAGGTATAAATACTGACGCAACTTTGGGATTCACAACTTGATCGACTATACGTTCAACTCCTTGTTCAAGATAATTGCCACTGGAAAAAACGGTTTCTGTCATTAATAACGAAATAATATAGGTACACTAGAAAGAGATGGATAGATTATGAGAAAGGTGATATGATAAAGTAAGGAGTAATGAGTGACAGACGAATTATCAAAGTATTTTATGGATTCAAATAAAGTCTACATAAAAGCAAAAAAATACTCGGTCAAATTCAAATTAAAACTACAAAATAAAAACATTTAACATCTTCAGTGACAATCTTTTATAAATTTTCTCTTGGTTTAATCTTTGTATGTATAAACTTAATAATCAGATTTACATAAAATAGGCTATGAATAGAGAAATTGTTAACTATGATTTCCATTTACATCTGATTCTTTTAAACTTACTCCAAGATGTGTTTCCTTAGTTTCTCTCTCAGTTGATTCTTGTTCAAATCCGGTTGCCAGCACTGCTTAGAGAGGAATGTTGTGACTGAGTTCTCCACCCGCTGACGTAGATTTTGATATGCCGGTCTTGTATCAACATCTGCTATACAATCCTTACGAAACTGAAATCAGTATTTATTTTTTATAGTATAGGCTTACAAACGGGTAAGGGGACTGCGGTATTGACAAAACTACCAAGTTACTGATGGGCACACACATATACATGCAGATATTTAATCAACACTTGAGAGGATGCACAGAAATAGGATTTTTCCCTTTACCTATGCCTCCCATCCCCCTACAAATCCATTTGAATAAAAAAGGTGGACAGGAGCGACAAAAAGAATGTAAATTAGGCATCCAGCGCATTTGAAAAACGCTTACATTACGTTTTAATAAATCATCATCATCATCAACTTGCCCTTATCCCTTACGGAGGGTCGGCACAGTGTGTGATGCTTCCATACATCTCTATCAGCCGTCATATCTGAATCCACTCCTTTCTTAAGCATATCCTCTTTCACACAATCCATCAATACTTTTTTCGGTCTTCCTCTTCCTTTGTAGCCATCCACATTCATTCTTAACACTTTCAGGTTTACGTCCCCATTGTCTCGTTGCACAACATGTCCATACCATGCTAACCTTATGCTTTTCAATTTCTCCACCACTGGTGCTTTTTTCAAACTTCCTCTAATATACACATTCTTAACTTTATCCATTCTTGTCACACCACACATCCATCTTAACATACGCATCTCCTTTCATCCTCAACTTTGGTGGCCCAACATTTATTAGGTTATAATAAAATTGTTCCCGCAGTGAAATTTCATAGTTCAACTTACAGCGTTCACAAAAAAAACAGTTGACAACCTACTAAAAACAATACAAAAATATAAAAAAGAACAATTAACCGCCCAGCGACATAGTTGTTTATTCATAACCAAAATATTCAGAAAGACTTTTCTGATAAACCTTTTACTGTTAAAATGGACTAAGTTATATTACACATTTTGTGAAATTATTAAAATATTATTGCAAATATATGTTTGTCAAAACAGTTATATTATAAATGTGAAAGTTCAGAACATATTTCCAATACATCTGAACGGATATCAATGAAATTTGTAATACATAGTGTGGTAGAACACTGAGGCCAATTTTAAGTTGGTTTTTTTTAATTCCTTATAGATGGAGTCACAAGAAAATGCAAGTATACATGTATTTGTACTGACACACTTACATATACTTATTTGTATGTAAAAGGTAATATTGGCATGGAAATACTTTATACAAGATTCACATTGAGAAAATTAGTCATTGTTCTGAAAAATGATAAACTTTATAAATTAACACTTATGTACAGATTTACTAGCACATGTTTCTAGATTTTTTATGTCATTTGTACATTGTTTCTATGATATATTACAGATAATATGAAAATGTATACAAAATTCACTAAAAGAAATAAGTCACTGCGTTTTTAAATGATTAATACCATTTTAACATACAAAAATAATTTATAGGATCTTTTTAGTAGAATAGTTCTGAAAATCGCATCGTGTCTTGTAGGTCATGTACACAATTTTTCCTTTGAATAAAAAACAATTTAATAATTTTAAAATAAAAAGTAAAATATACCTGGTCGAAAATCCCTTTAGATTTAAGTTCATATACTAATTGATCAACTAAACGTGGATCTCCAGGCAAATATTGCAAATGTGCCATTCTAACACTATTTGCTAAACATATAACATTAAATCGGGTTTATTAAAATATTTTATAGTTTCAATTAAACTTTACTGAAAGCAAAAAATTACTTGAACAAATTAAAAATACTGACGTTTGACAACTAAAGTGACATTCTTTTAAAAATGTTGTCTTGGTATTAATCTTTGATTTTGGATGTAATTTTTTTTTTTAATTTGTATTGTTAAAGTACATAAAAATAATCATATTTCGATCCAGTTAATTAATTTGGAAATAATAAATATTTTACTAACTTTCCCCTAGTTTGCGGTATAAATGGTTAAAGTTTCCTTTGCTTTCATTTTGATTTAAAAAAAGTAATTGTCAAATTTGAATTCTAGCGGTTTGTGGTTTTTCAAAGTTTTAAACAAACTAAATACAAGTATGAAAATGAATGGGGAATTAAACAAGGAAAAATCAAATTTGTTCTTGAAATTGGATCAGACAGATAAACAAGAACAACAAGCATTAGGTAAGTCGTCGTGAAATATATTTTCCCGACTAAATTAAAAGTTCAACGCAGATGTCACACTTTCTCCAATAAGTGTCATTTTTAATTTAGCCGTATTTCTCAGTGTTTATAACCTATAAGTGATGATAGATGCTATTATTTCATAATTTAAAATATATTCAATTAGAGAAAAATGAATAAACTAACATCATATACGATAAAAGAATTGCACAAAGCATATCATGACAAAATCCTGACGCCTATAAGTTTTGTTGATTTATGTTTGCAAAAAGCGAGACAAACGAGTAAATTAAATGCAATAGTTACTATCACAGAAGATGTCGCAGAAACGCAGGGAATTGAGAGTGAAAAGAGATTTTATATTGAGAAAAATATCAAACCTCTGGACGGGATAACGATAGCTGTTAAAGATAATTTCTGCACTAAAAATATCCCTACAACTTGCGCGTCGGAAATGTTAAAAGACTTTATACCAACTTATGATGCGACTGTATACTCTAAATTAATTGACAATGGTGCTTGTTTGATTGGGAAAAGTAATTTAGATGAATTTGCCATGGGTTCTGGAACAGTAGACTCTATTTTTGGTCCGACTCGTAATGCTTGGGGATATAACGGTGATTCTGATTGGAGAATAGCTGGTGGCAGTTCCGGAGGTAGCGCTGTAGCTGTAAGCACAGGAGTTTGTGTTGCTGGTATTGGTTCGGATACAGGAGGCTCAACGAGAAACCCTGCAGCATTATGTGGTGTGGTTGGAATTAAACCTACATATGGTCTTGTGTCTAGATATGGGCTGATACCTTTAGTTAATTCGATGGATGTGCCTGGGATATTAGCAAGAAATGTTGTAGATGCGACAAGGATTTTAAACTGTGTTGCAGGACCTGATCATTTAGATTCAACTACAATAAAAAGAGATTTTAAACCTATAGAGTTGAAGGATATTGATTTATCAAAAGTAAAAATAGGAATACCAACTGAATACCATTGTGAGGGTATGAGTAAAGAAATTATTGATACATGGAGTTTTGTAGCTGATTTACTTGAGAAAGAAAAAGCTATAATTAAAACAGTATCTATGCCACATACATCTGTGTCTATAGCTGTTTATTCTATATTAAACCAATGTGAAGTTGCCAGTAACATGGCACGGTATGATGGTTTAGAGTTTGGACTAAGAACTAATGAAGATTATTCAACCGAGGAACTGTACGCTTCATCGAGATCTCAAGGCTTCAATAATGTCGTCAGATCACGAATATTTGCAGGGAATTATTTCTTATTAACAAGGAATTATGATAAATATTTCCTCAAAGCTTTGAAGTTACGTAGACTGATTGCTGATGATTTTAAAAATGTTTTTAACGGTGATAATGGTGTTGATGTACTGCTTACCCCGACTACTCTGTGTGATGCACCGTTGTATGGTGATTTTGTATCTAAACATAACAGAGATCAATGTGCTTTTCAGGATTATTGTACTCAACCAGCGAATATGGCTGGCATACCAGCGGTTTCAATACCTATACGCTTATCAAATAACAAATTACCCATTTCATTGCAAATAATGGGACCAAATCTTTCCGAAGAATTGTTGTTAAATTTAGCTAAAAGGATTGAAAGTATTGTTAACTTTCCTACTATAGATACTGCAAATTGTATTTCGTAATTAGCTTATAGCTTATAGAGCGTCGGTGGCTCAGTGGTTTAAGCACTTGTCTTGTAATCTACAGGTCTTGGGTTTCGAATCCCGCTGTACCAATGTGATTTTCGATTTTTCGAAATTTCATATGTACATAGTTTACCCGACGTTCTTACGGTGAAGGAAAACATCGTGATGCAACCTGTGCATATCGGCGAAGAAATTCAAAGATATATGTGAAGTCAACCAACCCGTACTTGGCCAGTGTGGTTGACTATGGCCTAGTCCCCCCTTATTAGGGTAGGCTCCGAGCCCCTCGGTGGGGACATGTAGTGAGCTGGTGATGAATGATGAAATTAGCTTATTGTTCCGTGTTTTTCTAGATAATGATTGATTCATACTGTATTTATGTAAATAGATGACAAAATTAGCGCTAAAGTTTAAAATAAACATTAAAAAACCTAATAATTAATTTTCAATATCGTTCCCTTACTCTCCACATGTTAAAATCTTCTAAAAAAATACAATTTGCATATTTAAAATCATAATTTATTCCACAGGTAATATTAATACAGAAATTCTTACAAAATTGAATATATCTCTTGATGCATTACCACAGAAATGTCAAGAAATTATATTAAAAGTTGCAAAAGAACAAACTGAATTAGGTATAGACAATTTGGACCCAATATCCATATCATTAAATCAATCTAAACAAATATCTAAAAATTTAAATGAAGAATATGAAATATTGAAATTGAAACTTAAAGATAAAGAGTTACAAGTCAAAATAGATCGTAACCAAAGATTCATGGATGATCTGAAGAGGGAATTGGAAAGTTCAATAGAATCATTATCCAAACAATCTCCTAACCCTGATAATATACAGGAATGTGTAAAACAAATGAAGCAGAAAGTTGCCTCATATGAAGAGAGTTACAAAAAGGCTATGGTAAGAGT
>NW_013526582.1:2128497-2145529 GCF_000836215.1 Papilio polytes | reverse complement strand
TAATATTAATACAGAAATTCTTACAAAATTGAATATGCCTCTTGATGCATTACCACAGAAATGTCAAGACATTATAATAAAAGTTGCAAAAGAGCAAACTGAATTAGGTATAGACAATTTGGACCCTAAATCCATATCATTAAATCAATCTAAACAAATATCTAAAAATTTAAATGAAGAATATGAAATATTAAAATTGCAACTTAAAGATAAAGAATTACAAGTCAAAATAGATCGTAACCAAAGATTCATGGATGATCTGAAGAGGGAATTGGAAAGTTCAATAGAATCATTATCCAAACAATCTCCTAACCCTGATAATATACAGGAATGTGTAAAACAAATGAAGCAGAAAGTTGCCTCATATGAAGAGAGTTACAAAAAGGCTATGGTAAGAGTTTTTTTTGTAAAAATTCTATCAAGGGAACAATTTTGAGGGTAAATTATTCATTAGAGTGTCTGCACACATGCAACTAAACTATCACACAACTGTTTCTCGCTTTGATTCCTTCATAGGAATCGAGTAAAAAAGAATCGACTAAAAATCGAGTAATGTGCACTCCGTATAATGATATACGGAGTGCACATTACTCCGTATATCATTATACGTACATATTTTTAGTTCTGCTAAACAGTTGAATTGGCTGTGAAACAATCGACAATCGCACAACAGTTGTGCGATAGTTTAGTCAAAGGTACACCTTAAAATTAGTTTTACTCTAAAAAGCAACCAAATCTGAATATTAATGTCTACTAGAGATTTTGCTCTCGACTCCATCCATGTGGAATTAAAACAAAAAACAAAAGTAAGTACCCTATGTGTTATTCCAGACACCTACACCTGTGTCATATTTCATCAAGATCCATTCAGCCGTTTAGGTTACACACTAACAAACATCCATCCATCCATCTAAACATTCTCATTTATAGATTAGGGGTGGCAAACCTTTACATGTTAACATTTTTCTAATGTATAATACAGTTATAAATGTGCCATCAAATAATTTTGATTTTCTGATTATTGTGTCCATAGCAAATTATAAATACATAGTTTTTTTAGTACATAATAAATATAGTAATCAGTGACGTGTATAAATATTGTCATTAGCAAGCCCATGGTTTGCCACCCCTGACCTAGGGAGTAAGTTTTACAGAGATGTCACTTCATGTGTATATCTAGTGGCAACTTGTATCGATTTGTGACGTTATAAGTTGTCCACAGATGAAGTTCTCAAAGCTGTCAGTACCAGATTCAGTACTGCCGAGATCCCTGCAGACGCAGTTGGCCACTTTGGCCAGTTTACGAGAAGAAGAGGCTATGTGGCGGCAGCGGGCGGATGATGTTCTGTTCACTAGACAAGCGAGAGACGCATTTAGGAGACGGAAATGATATTAAATTTGAATATAAGCTTACTAATATTAAAAACTACCTTTCGCCCGTGATTCCGTCCGCGTGAATTAAAAAAAATCAGAATAAGCTCTACATCTATACAAAAAATTTTAAAAACATTCATCCATCTAAAGTTTTGCATTTATAATATTAAGAGCCTGTCCCACCACTGGCTGATACAGGCTGAGATAACTTAAAGTGAGGTCATTGTCAGATAACGTTACAAATTCCGATATTTCCGTAATATATTCTACACGTTGGTTTGTTTTCAATTTACAATGTGGGACAGGCCCTTAGTATCATATAAAAGTTTATTTTTACGTATATAAAATGGCTCATCAGATTTCTCTAAAATATAAAAGGACATATAGGGGCTTCCTTTTTTTTTAATTCGCGCTGACAAAGTCGCAGGCAAAAACTGTCATATAATAAATTATTTAAAAAAAGGATAATTTGTTTTATTGTAAGAATGGCGCTAGTGTGTCGCGGAGTTCCTTTAAAACAATCAATTCCATAGATACTAAACATTTTGTCATAGAAATGTATTTCAGAGTATGGTATTTTGTAATCTTATTTCTTTAGTTTTTCCTTTTCTATGTAATGAAAAAACTATTAAATAAAACGCTCTATAATAATCAAATATTTATTTAAAGTTAACACAAATGTATACGAAATGCATAAATCATACGTCGATTTAAAATTTTTACTAAATAGATTATAAGCAATACATTAAATATGATTTAAATACCAATATTTAAAGGTAATAGTAAAGTTTAACTTTAAAATTCATAGAAAAGTTTTGTCAATATATTCAAAAGCATGTTTCGTCATTACAAGGGTCGAAAATTCTAATATTACGTCTCATCGTATTCATCAGAAATGAGAGATATCAGTTTCAGTGTTTAAATTGAAAACAGAAATGTCTTTTTAATAACTGCGTGAAAAGTAAAATTGTTAGAATTTCTCAGTTACCATTTTAGTCTAATACAAACTCCAAAAAACAAACTTCCCAAAGATCGAAATTTCATTTTAATTGCGGGAGTTTATGATCCTTGGGAGATAACTAAAATATACTTTATTTTAAAAGCATTTCGTATTGCCTTCATTCTCTTTAAAAAAGACAGAGACAGCAATAGTGTGTTCTAATTATAGGGTTGTCTCGAGCTATTTACTTAAAATCTACGTAATAACCGGTAATTTTATTATCCATTATAAACTAAATTAAAACTAAACTAAAGTATATTGACGTATTTGCCCTCTTTGTTATCGATAATTATTCGAACATCAAAGCTGGTACTTTAAATGCTGTTGTTTTTGCGTTACTCGTGTTTGTGTCGGCCTGTAATTTGTCTTCACAGATTTCAAGAGGTGCCGCTGGAAGATACATATTCTTTAAAAAATGATTTAACTTTTACATCTAACATATTTTAAAAAAACGACTTAAGAAGTTAAAAAATAAAAGTGAATATAGATTTAAAAAGTTATTGATATTTATGAAACGCGAAAGATACGGTTTTTTTCTCATTCGTATATAAAAAGCGCTTTCCTGTAGAAGACGGACATCACTAGAGGATGCGGGGTTAGTTATAGAAGGTCCTAAAATCTTCCTAATATTGTAAATGTAAAAGTTTAGATGGATGTTTGTTAGAGTTTGTAGCCTAAACTGCTGAACGGATTTTGATGAAATTTGGCATAAATTTAGAGGAAAGTCTGGAAGAACTCATAGGTTATTCACTTTTGTTTCTTTCAATTCGAAAGCTAGTCTATAATATTTATAAAACCTCGTTGGAATAAGGCTTTATTAATGGTGCCTTGCAAAACGGTAAGTACGCACAAATACTGTGTAAAGACTGTACGGTTTATGAATGGTGACAGAAATAATACACCTTTCTTCTTTTCCGAATGAAACATTTCTTCTAAAGGCATAACATGTTGTCCGTTTCCCAAACGTCCTCTCAAACCCCACAGGAATATGTTCTTAGTGATAGTATTAATTCCGCTTTCTTTCTTCGTCTGCAACTCCTTGTCCCGCATGTCCACAGTCTGACATTGTATCTCAGATCGCAGATGACTGTAGATAGTCTGTGTGGAGTGGGTCCTACAATTCACTATATTTGCCTGGAAATGTGGTTAACATATTTACCTTTTGTCTATACTAATATTACTAGCTGTTGGCCGCGACTTCGCCCGCGTATAATTAAAAAAAACATACAGACGATTTGATTACCTCCTTTTGGGAAGTCGGTCAGAAATGTAGCCTACGCTACTCACTGATAACGTAGCTTTTTAATTGTGAATTTTAGAAATCGGCCGAGTAGTTTTTAAGTTATTTTAATACATACAAAAATACAGACCTCCCCTCTTTATCTGTACTATCAATGCTATAAAGAGGAAAGATTTGTATTTTGGTATGTATTGAAACTCAAAAACTACTGGGCCGATTTCATACACATAAATTTTACGTTATCAATGAGTAATACATGCCATATTGTTTTGTTATTATTTAATTTCAAGCGGGCGATGTCGCGAGAAACAGCTAGTGTTTATTAAAATGTTGGCAATCTATGGGTTTGATAATTTCAACTAATCTTAAAGTTCGGAAACAACTATTTGAAAATTAGTCCTTAAATGCATATTGTTGCTAAAAGTCTACAAAGAAAATAGTTTTTTGAAAACAAGATTTTCTTAATTATTTTTTCCTTTAATATGTGACTATACTACCTATACTGAAATATTTATTCCATAATTAAATAAAAAATAATGCATCTGAAAGTTAAACATGATAACACAAGACTCTTTGTATCATGATATGGATGATATTGCCTCGCTGGAAAAAAAATGTTTGTGATATCTGCTTATAAGACACCATACAAAAAAGTGTTTGTTAAGGAAATGGCGAACTCTTTCGTATTTGTAATGTAAACTAATTGGGATACCCATTGACAAGCTCTTCGTTTCCATTCCCAGAGATCGGAAGTATAGTTCTTCTCGATATAGCTGTCCATAGGATGTGTGTCTGTCTGTATGTCCTTGTCCGACACCTTAACTGCAAACGTATACACTCGCGTAAATTAAATTATTTAGCAATTCAACGTTTTTTTTTTATAACACAAGGTGGCAAACTTACTTACTCTTTGGCACTGGTTTGGTGACAAGAACACTGACGTCTTTAACTCTCTCCACATCCTCTGCGATATTTAGCAAATTAATTAGATGTGGATTATTCCTCGCGTAATCTAGAACTTCATTTATATACCTACAAGATACAAGACATTCACTTGCCCAGCACTGTTACAGTAGAGCAGACTACACAAGGATTGTATTGATGCACTGGCGCCAGTGATTGTTCACATAATGCCAGTCGTTGAGGGCTATTGTCTAACTGTACTGGCCAAGTGTTAACCAGGCATAAAGGCTAGTTCGCACTAAGCAGGAGCACCACTAAGCGTATCTGAACTTAAATTTATTTATCATATTTCATTTTTTTAGTTGAGCAGTGTAGTGAATCAAGATGAGTAGAGCCGGTTTTAACTTTATAGGCGGCTTGAGTAAGATTTTTTGACGCCCCATAACTGTCATACAAACCCATACAAAAAAAGCGCCCATAACACTTAAGTCAACTGGTACTGTAGACAAGAGTAAGCTAGACATAAAAAACTAATATTTTAATCACAAAATATAATATTTTAAAAAAAATATTTAGATCAATTTTATTCTCCTTGGTAATAATTACATCATCGTACCTCTCTGGTGTGTTACCAAAATGTTTCGCCATTTTATAGCTACACAATCCATAGCGCTTTCCTTGAAATCTGATGTGACCGAGTTTCACGTTGCTCGGCATCAGCGCACCCACTGTCAGAGAGATGGCGCAAAAACCTAGAAACTAAAGCATGCAAATTATATTAAAATTGACATTAGTTGAGGGAACTTCCCGTTAATTCAAATGTAATAAATGGCGCTAGTGTGTTTTCACAGATAAAAAATATAATATTTATGACCATAGACGTAATTTTTATTCCGTCTATGATCGCAAATACATATAAAATTCTTTACGAATGCTTTTTAATTATTTTTCAACACAAACTGGAAATAAAACTTTACTTACTTAAAGAAACTTTTACTTACTTGTACATCTTTTTCTTTAACATTGTACGCGCTACAATTGACATAAGTCTTCAAATATCCAAGCGACAGTTTCTCTTCTACCTTCAAGTTAGTCATACGTTCTTGGTCAGTTAACACTTTTTTACCGACCAACATTCTTTCCAACAAATTGGGTATCTTGATAAGATCATGTATAGAACTGAGAGCGGTGTTCAAACGGTTAACTGTCGATACTAAGTACATAATATTCTGCATATCTCTCCACACTTGCCATAGTTTCTTGAATAATGGCTGAAAAAAAATATCCAAGTTTTTTTGTTGACCATAGATGAAGATTTTTTATCTTTAGCGTATTTACGTTGAAAAAAATATTGTAATGCCTAGTTCGGATTAGTCTAGTAATTTTTTCAAATACAGGAATAAAGTAACTACGACTAAACATTTTTTTATTAGATAAGTTAACTAAATGGCTTGCTATTTGACTAAATTACTAGACATTACAGTAAACACTCTTTAGTTTAGTTCTTTTTATATAATTATTCCTGTACAAAAGATTTTACAGGTTAATTTTTAACGTTGACCATTAAGAAAATAAATGTTTTTTTTAATAGTATTTAATATCAAAAATCATGAAAAAAATGTTATTCTCTCTGTAGAGAACGAGAGATAATTGTTGTGTTGATTAATATTTGCGTTGAAAAGAGAGTACATTACATCTTGTCAATCTTACTAAATTTATAAATGCAAAAGTTTAGATGGATGTTTGTAAGAATGTAAATCCAAAATAGCTCAATAGATGTCGACAAAAATTGACACAGATGTAAGACACTGGAAGAACACAGGAATTTTGAAAGAAATATATTTATTTTTAATACGGAGTCGCGAGCTATAATTAGTACTCACATAAACAGAATCAACTGGCACGGCGGCTTTATATTTCACACACGAGTGCAAATCCGCGAGCACTTTGCGCGTGCGTTCCACACACTGCGTGGCACTTTGCACGAGCACTTGCACGTCGGCAAGTAACTTGCGAGTGTACACTTCGTATTGACGATAAAAAGCAAGCAGAGAATATACCTGGTTGTAGTCCTCACTGCAATTATATTACAATTAAATGGGAAATTAAATAAAATAGACGATGGTAATATCGCGAAACAATATAATTACAGGAAGTTTAAGAGTAGCCCCAGTGGTAGAGAAGGTAAGCATGGTATGGACATGTTGTGAGGAGGAATGAATCGCATGTTACAAGAAGAACGTTAGTTACACGTTAGAACGTTAGGTACACCGGTAGAGGTAGACCTAGAAAGAGATGTATGGATTTAGACTGAGATGACGTATGATAGAGTTATGTGGAGGACAAAAACCTGATGCACCAACCCTACGGCAGTAGGATAAGGAGGAAGATGATGATGTTGGTAATATCGCGAAACAAAAGTCACTTTATTTCGACGACCTTTTTTAGCTTTGCTAGGAGTTAACCTATGTAAGACTGTAATTGTTTGTTTCTAGCGCCCTTTCCTAATGCCCAGGGCCGCCAAACCACGCTCTACCATAATGCCCGGTTCACACTTAGCCAGTACGTAGCCAGTCATAAATTGTATGGACTCACTAGCGCCATTTAGTGTTCACACTATGCCAGTTGATCGTCAGTCTTGTTATAGCACTACTGACCAACTGTACTAGCCAATTGTAAATGTAACTACGTTAGTTCTTTTTAAAATAAAAGCTGGAATGAATAAAGTTTTTTTCCTTGACTACAACGTTCAAACTTACACAGTGAACTCTGGCGTGGCGACAATGTATACGTTTCCCGTCTCTTCCTGTATATCGACGCTGTCTTGTATGGCGGTAGTTAGAATGTTCACTTTCTGCATTATCGTGATTAAAGAATTGGATAGGGAGGACACACACGCGTTGCCCGCCTCTAACAGGTTGAAGGGCACTGTTGAAACAAACTGTAATTTACTACTACTTATGAAACTACTTTTAAAAATCACTTATTTAAAGTTTAACGAGCAATAACTACAGCCAGTTAATATGATAAATGCGAAAGTTTAAATGGATGAATGTTTGTTCAAGTTTGGAGACTAAACGGCTGAACGGATCTGGAAGAAATTTGATAAAATACTTTTTTTTCCACGCGGACTGAGTCGCGGGCGAAAGCAAGTAACACTATAATAGGTAAAAAATAGGATACTAACAATCAGGTATACCATCGCCACCTTTCTTGCAGTCTCTATTAAACAACCTTACTCCAGATACGATATGAACCAGTTCATTCAAATTGTTCATCTTCTCAAAGCCGGGGAGTGCGACGAATACTTTTAAATCCTCCACAGAGAATACGCTCTCTAAAGCCGCTAAACCTTCTTTTAAAGTCTGTGAATTAAGATTTCTTATCAGAGTTAAAGTTATTTGTTGGATATATATATTTTTTAATAAAGCAAATGACTAAGTAGCCAAAAGATTTCTTCTTCTTTCCTTTTCCTAAACAAGGGTTGCAAACTTTTAAAACGGTTTATACGTGTTTTGTTAATTTAATGAGGTCATAGAACTAAGAATTTTAACTCGGAGATTATTGTTATTTCGTTAGTATTCTGATTCCTTCACAATGTTAGTAGTGTATAATGAAATTTGTAATCTGTTTATCAATGGTTCGCTACCCCTGATATAAATTGTCACATTCTCTTTCTACTAGAAATATTTACGTGTGTTTTAATGTTGCCATAAACAATAACCATACTAACAACAATACCGCTAGGATTTCCGAGACCACTAGCTAATATAATATAGATAGATATCTTTCTGAACAACTTTTTATAATCTGCTTCCTCTGGTGCATCAAGAGCCGGATCTTCTTCCATTATCTCTTGTACGAGCGGTCTTAGACACTTGTCTATGGACTCCAGATGCGTGTCTATGAGAGTTTGGAGTTTATCGTAGTTTGTAATCATATTGTATTGCATTTTTAGAGTTAGGATGGCTGTGTCGGCTTCTGTAACCAAAAATGTACATTACTATGGCAACATCCATATCTTACTTTATACTAATATTATAAATGCGAAAGTATAGACGGATGTTAGTTAGAGTTTGTAGCCTAAACCGCTGAACGGATCTCGATGAAATTTGGCATAGACATAGAAGATAGTCTGGAGAATACATGGGCTTTCGGTATTTTTTTTCCAATTCTACGCGGACTTAGACGATAGAAAAAGCTGTTATATCTCTATCCTCTACACCTATGCCAAATTCCATTGAGATCCATTCAGCAGTTTAGGCTACACTCTAACAAACATCCATCCATCCAAACTTTCGCATTATAACATTAGTAAGAGTAAGATATTGAAATCATCCTTCCACTGAGAAGAAATTAAAAAAACAAGTACTTACTCGTCAACATGGCGACGCATTCGTTAACAAAATACTCCAAATTGTCTCTCTTGATAGTTTTAGCGAAGAGTTTACCGTACTTTGGGTTCAGGAGTAACAATTCTATAAGATATGTTACAAAATCTTCCTCCACGAACACAGCGTTAGCCTGACAGTTCCTAGTAACCTCATTCGCGATATTCTTTATTATATTTTCGTTACAAGCCATGATTATTTATATAAATAGACTAAAAATGTAAAATTAAAAAATTATCAATACTCCCGCAATTGTTTTAAATTGTCAATGTTGCCATAGTTACTACACACCTGTTAAATTTTGACAGTTTGACGTAAATAGGGTTGTCATGAAAACCGATAAAAACTTCGGATTTTTACCGGAAACGTATTTTTTTGAGGATTTACGCTACCAGTGGAAAGTATAAGTACATTGGGCATGAAAATGGTAGTCTGGAGTCGCGTTAGTGGAAAAGGGGTTTAAATAAGACAAAATTACATAGTTAATATTTATTTTTACACGTGCCCTTTCGGGTTGTACCTTTCGGCCTAGCGTACTAGAGCATACAATTCCATTACACTGAGTTCCCATTGTCTAAACACTTGTATGGAAACATGTACAACTGTTGCGGCAGTGGAACTATTATACCAAGTTACTTGGTAAAAATTATAATTACTGATTTAAAATTAAAAGAAAAACTGTTTCATATAAAAACCTAACTTGTCATTTACTAATTTCGGCTATTTATAGCAAAAACCAAGTTTTTTTTTTTCAAATATTTCTGTTAATTTACCGATTTTACGTAAAATGTGACATTTATTGTTACAGCTCTACACACGTTCAGTTTTATCTGAACAGGATAGTTCAGATAAATCTGTCGTGTGTTACAGGCTTTACAGTCGAATTTAACGGAAATGAGAAGTAATGACGTCACTGCAGAACGTCATTTCCTGCCATGTCTATTTTTTAATAACTCTGTGATTGCTTTTAAAAAATGTTTAGATGTCTTTTGACCGACTTCAGAAAAGGGGTACTCAATTATTGTAATGTTTTTTTTTTATTTTTTTTATGTGTTACTTATATCTCATTTCTATTGAATTCAACTATACAAAGTTTAGATGTAAATTTGAAACAGAGTTACAAAATTGTTCCTAGTCACATTTAGACATTCACAAACATTAAAAAATTAGTCATATAAAAATGTTTTCATGTACTTAATTATAGTTTATAGATACTGTTATTTTAATTCATAAAATCAAATAATTTTGCATGTTTTGATAAATTATCATAGACAATTTGTAATTTTTTGACCATAACGTCGTTTTTTTTTCATTCTAAGCCTTCAATACAACAGATTATAAATCTAACATGATAGATATTTATTTAAAAATCACTAATATGATATAGTTCTCGTAAATACACAACCTAACAATAATTTCCCAAAATATAAAAAAAAAACAATATTTACTCTGTTGAATAAAATCAAAAGTTGCCATTTCACAGTCAAATAATAGTATATTTAAATGCAAAGCAAAAACATCATTCTAAGTATTTTTTTTTGCTTAAATTCTATCATATTTAATTAATTCTATGACTGAATAAAGGATTGTCTCAAAATACAGACTTTATAGTAAAAGAAATTACATCTTAAGAGCGGGCGCATACCTTTGACTTAACTATCGCACGACTGTGTGCGATTGTCGATTGTTTCGCAGCCAATTCAAGTATTTAGCGCAACTAAAGTTAGAGTAGTGTACCCTCCATATAAGCTCAAAGCGATACTAAACGTTGTGCGATAGTTTGGTCAAAGGTGTTTGCACGCTCTAAGAGTCTATTTGAATTTATTGTTAGTGTTTATCAGAAGACTTAAGAATCTATCAATATTTTAAATGCAATTACGTTGACATACTCCTTATTTAAGTTATTCTTAGCAATTAAATTGAAAGGCTGACAGTTGACGGTTAAAAAACGCGCGTTTTTTAACCGCTCGTTTGCATCGATAAATTCACATTTTCAATCGTAGTAATTCATAGCAAAATTAAAACTAAAAGTTCAATAGTATTCATGGAATCACACTTTCTATGTCATTAAATATATAACGACTTGAACACATTTTTTAACATGACTAAAAAACTTCTTTTCTGTTGGATTAATTTTTAATCTTTTTTTATATCGTTAGCAGTCAACATATCCAATTTTTCATACGAAAATTGACAAAAAAGTGTTTACAAGCGCTACATTTTGACTTGGATTTACTAAACAAATTTTTAGTTTTAATTACTACAGATTACCCTTTCAATCTTAATCCTAACTTATGTTAAATCTATTGTTAGATATGTTTGAACAAGTAAAAAATTATACTTGCTTTAAAATCAAAGACAACAAAAACAATTTGAACAGTAATTTTAAGTCGAAATAATCAAGTCAGATTAAGTGAATTATAAAAAGCCTTTCAATCGCAGAAATGCGTTTTTAAATGTTTCATCATACCGAATATACGGAAACGTTTAGTACCAAATACTTTATACATAGCATCATCGCAAATAGCAAACTGTTTGTTATTAGGATCGTATAGTTTGCGTTCTTTAACAATCGCCCAAACTCGTTTTACAACCTCGTGTCGAGGCATTTCATCTTTCCCCATGAGTTCAGCTAACGCTGGTGATAGTTTATATGCTCGAGTATAACCGCCACCTTTTCCTCTACCACCAGCCTAGGAAAAGACATAATATATTAAAAAAAACAAAGAATGCACAGATCGGGTATCTCTTAGTGTTCTAAAACCTAATTTGAACTTCCGCGGTGTTCTGGTTAAGAAAAAATTGCCTTCTTCATTGCAATTAGACAAGTCCCTTTCTTTTCCAACCATTTTCTTATACAAAAAGAATGAGAAGAGAAAGTGGATTTGACGATGGAAACGCATAGTAAGGGGAAATATCTTTATGTCTTCTCCTCCGTTGTTTAAGGGTAGGCAACATTCTATTATTTTGGATTATTCCGAACCGTCACCTCGCTCTGTCCCCACGTAGAGACAGATGAGAATAATAAGTTTCATTCGTCCTATCTTTTGCGATGAGGGAACGGTTGGAACTTATTTTATTTTATTACAGATCCATCGGTCACCTTTTTGGTTATAGTGAGACTAAAAGGTGGGAAGGATGAAACTTTTTATTCTCACGTGGGGACAGAGCGAGGTGACGGTTGGGAAAAATACACAATTTTTACTGCAGTAAGCTTTTTAACCCTTAATCTGATAGTGTGCGGTGTGACAAGTTAATTGAAAAAAATTATTTAACTCACATCTTCAAGCGCATTTCAAGTCCAAAAATATGACTACTATAAGTGATTTTTTTTTGCCACAAGAAACCGTCAAATTAAAGGTTAATAAAGTAAAACAATACTTTACATACGAATTTCATAAATACCAGTTTTCAAGAAATGGTTGATATTGTCTATTTCCAAAACAGCCTATCTGATTTTAATGAAATTTGTCATAATAATACATAGTACATATTCTAAAAAAACAGGCTACTTACTAAGTTTTTTTTCTACTTGTAGGCAAAAATGTTATTTTTAAGTTACACCTTAATGCTTTAAGCTGTAAATAATTATAAATTTAATTTCTTACTTTCTTAGCTTTGGGAGCCTTTTCCTTCTTCTTTCCCCAATCGCTGTCGGAATCTCCATCTGAACCCTTCTTCTTCTTACCCTTTTTAGCGGCTGGTTTCTTTTTCTCTTCCTAATAGGAAAAATTGGAGTAAGTTGATTTGTAGTAAGTATAAAGTATGTAACAAAACAAAATGTAATCTACAAGTCTTGGGTTCGAATTCCGCCTTGTAACTGTGATTTATGAAGTTTTTTTTGTTTCAAATTTCATAGTAGTCACGGAAAGCTGCGGTGTTCCACATTTAGAAAAATTGCATTGCAGACGTCAAGTGTGAGCAATTCCACATACACTCTGATAAGTGTGGTGCCGGAGCTCAACTTTAACCCCTTTTCCTTATAAGAAAAGGATGGAAAGGGGATATATTATATTCTGTTTTGTTACTAACATAGTATAAAAACTTACTAACAATTTTATAAGCTCATTGTTATGCTTGAAATAACATTATTATTAATATTAAATATTATTATTCATTAGTGTAGTATGGTTGACTAAACTAATCACCTAAATTATGTAGGATCCGAATCCCCAGGATATTTAAGCTAGTGATCAAAATAATGAACTTAAGAATTTTACCTCAGATTCACTTTCATCTGATGCTTTCTCATCATCTTCATCTTCTTCATCACTGGATTCCTTGCGGGATTTCTTAGCTGATCCCTTAGAGGGAGGAGCTGCTCTCTTCGCCGGTTTCTTCTCTTCTTCCTAGAATATAAATTCATTTTCAACCTGTTTCCTTTTAATTAAAATATGAACATAAATATATTGATACTATTTTTCACACGCGACTCTGTCCGCGTAGAATTAAAAAAAGCAGTAGGCTATGTGTTTTTCCAGACTATCTACGTCTATACCAAATTTAATCAAGATCAGTTCAGCAGTTTAAGCTACAAACTCTATCAAACATCCATCCATTCATTAGTAGGATTAGTGATTACTGACCTCTTCATCATCATCATCATCATCGTTCTCTGACTCAGAGCCCTTGTTGTTCACATAGTCCATCACCATTTGATCAATGATCTTTTTCTTCTCCGATAGATCTGTGCCAAAGCTTTTCTCAAGCTTCTGGATGACTTTCTTAGTTGATGTTGTAGCCAGGTTTGCATTTTTCAATATCTCTGAACAATTAGAATTATTACATGAATTAATATAATAAACCAATTTTTGCAAAAACAGCAATATTTTACTATTAACTTTTTATTTTTACTTATACTAAGGACTTTCTAGATATTGATATTTAGCGCGCAATGATAAGTTTCTGAACGCAACATGGCGGCCGTACTAAAAATGACAAACCATCTATATTTAAAGAATAAACTCACATATTGCATATATTTATCTATTTTAAAGAAAATGTATCAAATAAAACCTTTTCTAATACATTATGCGCTCTGTTTTACATTAAAATTATTTCATGAAATGCCGCCATCGCCCCGCTATATACGTGGAGTATTGTATAACTTCGCGTCGCATAAAAATAAACCACCAGTACTCAGACATAATTACGATACTAAAAATGTAGGCTATTACCAAAATAGATCCGCACAATGTTATAAAATAACTTTCACTTGAAACATTCTTGTAAAATCATAATACTATCAGAGATATTTCAATTGCAAATGACGAAATTTAACTTTGCATAGAAACAGAGGGAAGCCATTTTATACGACTCCCAATGAAATATAGCTCATGGGGCTTTTAGTAAAAATCCTTGAATTTATCACGATTTTACATGATTTTTGTGTGAAATGTTAATTACAATAAAGTTTTCTTACTTTCGATTTCTTTTTCAAGTTCTTCCTCGGTAATGTCTGCCATTTTTCTTGAAGTAAGTAGATTCCGCCAGCGACACTTCAAAGGGGCAGCCACACAATAATATACCTACGCGCTAGATGCTACACGGCGTCCTACCGAGATTGGACGAACGAGCGTTCGGGCGTATTCGGCGGCAAAACAATCAACTAAAGACAGTTGTAATTGTAAACATTCCGTCGTTAATTTATCATTTGAAATTATTTTATTTTTATGTATCTCGTTTAAATTAGAATCATTCAGGAAGATGTAATAATGTATACATATAAAGCATGTTACTCTTTCTATTTTTTAGCGCAGCATACTTTTATAACATTTTCAACAGCTGAATTGTTAAATTCTCTGCGCTTATATTTTAGGCGAAACGGTACGCTTTATTGGCAACTTTAATGTCAACTTGTCATTGTCAAAACCATGTGTATTTTGATTGGTGTACGTTGACTCGTATTATAACCTATTCTATTTTCTTAATATTTAATATTAATCAATTTATATTGGTAAGAAGATTGTGAATTACTAAAATGGCCAAAGTTAAGAACAAACGTAACTTTGGTAATGCTGACAAAGTCCACACAAAGAGAAAAGCCGAAGCAAATAAGAAGAAACTAAATCCATTCGAAGTTCACATTAATAGAGAAAAATTAAAAGTCTTAGGCAAAAAGTCTAAACATGACCGTGGTTTGCCTGGTGTATCTCGTGCTAAAGCTATACAAAAGGTATTTGTGAAGAAATTTTATGTTCTCAATTTAAAAGTAATACAAAACTATACGACATAAAAAAAAACCCGAGTTCTCGTTACATTTTTGCATTAACTTTTATTTAAATGAACCTTTGTGAGTTAAGGCCGTCATCAATTTAGATATAATTAATTGTAATGTTTTTCTCTTATAGAGAAAGGAAACTCTCGGTGTTGAAATGAAGGTAATGAATAAAACAAATGCGTTCATTGACCGACGTATCGGTGAGAAAAACACACAACTGTCAGCTGAAGACAGAATGATAGCAAGGTTTGCTGCGGAAAGAGCTAAGCAGCATAGTAAGAAAAATATTTATAATTTGGCTGATGATGAGATTTTGACACATAGGTAAATATATCAATTTTTAGAATGTAATTCTTAATAATAATATAAAGAGGATAGATTTGTATTTTTATATGTATGAATATAACTCAAAAACTTCTGTGCCGATTTCAACAATTCTTTCGCTAATGAAAAGCCACATTATCTCTCAGTAACATAGGCTATATAAATTTTTAAAAAGTCTATACTAATATAATTAAGAGAAACTAGTATTTTGTATGTAACAAATAAACTTAAAAATGACTGCTACTATTTCAGAAATAATTTCACCATTAGAGAGATATGTTATCACTTAGTGAAATAGACTGTATTTATTACTAGATTTTTAAATTCTTCTGTCTACTCTAAACTAACCTTTACTCTTCTGTCTATAAGAAATCTAATATACAGTAAATTTACTCCAATAGATCTCTCTGTAGGAATTATCACTGAATTTCTCGTAATTATTATTAATAGTGTTTTTTTTTTATTAAATTACCATATGAATTGTAGTATTTTTAATTTTGAGTAAATATTTAGGGAGCTCCATAGCTACTCTGTAAGCCGGTGTTGCGATCCGGTCTAACTCCTCGCTACAGTTATCAATATCGGTTATAATAATTTAAGTGGTAAGCGAAATGCACTGTAAATGATTATGATAATAATAGTGGCTAGCAGTGACATCTATTTTTAGAATAAATGTGAAAAACAGCTGTAAGCCCTAGCTGTGTAATAAAAAGTTACAATAATGTCACATGAAAGTTGAAATAATTTAGATTTTAACTTTATACAATATTTTAGAGGTCAAACTTTGGAACAGATTGAGAAATTTGACGACCCAAGATCTGATGATGAAGATGATGAGGGTGGGAAAAGGTTTGGTGGTCTAGACGGTAAGCTATTTTCAGGCATTTCCTACTAAATGCATGTTGGTTTCTCTTTGATGTAATTCTAAGCAGAATCCACTTTATTAAAAAATAATTCTTTTTGCAGATGAATTTGTATCAGACGGTCATTTCGGAGGTGGTATTTTATCCAAAACTGACGCACAAGATGGTGCTAAATCACATAAAGATTTAATTGAGCAGTTGATAGCGGAATCGAAGAAAAGAAAGGCAGAGAAACAGAAGGAAAAAGAACAGACATTGGATCTGACGGAGAAGTTAGATAGTGAATGGAAGGATTTACAACCGGTTGTGTTTAAGAAAGCGAGAGTTGAAGAGTCTTTGATAGATAAGTTGCTAAGTAAAGCAGATAAGGGCCAAGATTACGATAAAATGATGCGAGAACTCAAATTTGAAAAGAGAGGAACTGTAAGTCTTTATCTCATTTCTTGTTAACATTACATTATATATACTAATATTACAAACAAGAAAGATTTGTATTTTTGTGTGTATTGGGATAACTCAAAAACTAGCCGATTTTAAAAATTGTTTCATCATTAAAAAGCTACAATATCAGTGAGTAACATAGTATTTTGTACTATTTTTTGATTTGTTGACAAGTCGCGCGCATGAGCTAGTTAATATTATAAATTTAGGTGGATGTAGGAATGTTTATCAGAGTTTGTAGTCTTAACTGCTGAATGGATCTCGATGAAATTTGTC
>NW_013526582.1:2113142-2128475 GCF_000836215.1 Papilio polytes | reverse complement strand
CGGATGGAGTCGCAGGCTAAACTAATATTCTATAATTATTTATGTAATTGTGATTGCAGCCATCAGATGGACTAAAAAGTACAGAAAAGCAGGAAGCAGAAGAAAGAAAGAAGTTGGAGGAGTTAGAGAGGCAGAGGGAACAGAGAATGTTGCCAGAAGAAGAAATAAATGTGTCTAAATCTAATCCTGCTATTTTAAAACACAGGTAATTAATATTGGAATATCTTGTCTAAAAATAACATTTCGTTAATTAAGTCTGTAATAATGTTTTCTTAATATAATTAGTTAAATTTTGCAACATTGGTGAAAGTGGCGCCCCCGTTTTTATTTTACTAATAAATTTTAAAAAACACACACATTGTTATGTACAATATCAGCAATCACAGCATATTTTAAATCACTCTTTTTTTTAATAAGCCCCAAAGTTACGTCACTCTATAGGCTATATATTTGAACTTTATTTAATTTTGGGGGTGAATAAATTGGTAAAAATCAAACAAAAATTGGGACCCACCTACAAGCATTACCTTTTGGATAAAAAATGAATTATCAAAATCGGTCCAGTAGCGGCGGAGTTATACCGTAACACACATAAAAAAAAACGTACAGACGAATTGAGTATCTTCTTCTTTTGGGAAGTCGGTCAAAAAAATGGTAATGTGAGTAAGGGATAAAAACTTCAATCTATTAGCAGCAAAGATGCTTCTTTGATTGTCTTGTCTTTGAATGGTTCTTAGATTGTCATGGTTTTATAATTGTTTTCCAATGGCAAAGGTCTTCATTGTCATTTATGCATTTGAATTTTGATGTCTAAAATTGAAAATTACACAAATGTAAACAATGATATAAAGTATTTATCATGCGGATAAGCCGTACGGGAACTGCTAGGCTATACTATTACAAAGAGGAAATTGTATTTTTGTGTTTTGTATGTATTGAAATAACTGAAAACCTATTGGGCCCACTTTAAAATTTTGTTTATCATTAAAAAGCTAAGTTATCAAGTAACTTCTATATTTTACATTATTTTTTTAATTAATGGGGACGAAGTCGAGAGCAACAGCAACTTTTTAATAATTTTAGTATATAACCAGGTCAGCGGACGATTTGGACGATAACTTCGAACTGGAAGACGAAAAAGAATTCATGTTGGCTTACGATAAAGATGGGAAACCTTTGGTACCTGAAAATGTATTGAAAGATTTTACAGGTAAATATGAGATTTCTATTATTTTTATTGGAATTACATTTAACAAAAATGTTTTAGTTATTTATTTACTAAAAAGTATACTTATACATTAAAGCTAATTTAATCATAATAACTAATTTTAGTCTCTAGAGGTCTAATTTTAGTCCCTTTCCACTCTTTTCTTAAGTGGAAATGATGGGAAGGAAAAGTGGATTTGACGATTTGAGACGCATAGGAAGGGGAAATGACATTTTTATGTGCGTCTCCTCCGTCAATGAAGTGTAGGCAACGCATCTGCAATTGCGGATGATTATGTTTATGGGCAGCGGTCGCTTTTCATTTCGGTGGATTCAGGTGGCCTCTGCTGGTTTGCCACCTTATATTAGAAAAAGGAAATAGAAAATAATAACATGTTCAGAAACAATTTATTGAAGTTTATTTAATGTTAGAAGTAACTTATTGTTTGTTTTTACAGTTCCAAATGCAAAACCTAAATTCGATGATGGAATATCAGACACATCATCAGAAGGTGAAGATGAAGAAGGCAGTGAAAGTGACGATGATGATAATGGTAACGAAAATGAAGAAAATACAAAAGAAAATAGTATTGAAGGAAAGGATTTGAATGCTAAGAATATTGAATCTGAAGCATCTAGTGATGAAAATGATGAAGGTGATGATGATGAAAGCGATAATGACGAAGATAACAAATTAAATAAACCTAAAGTAAATGGTGTCAGTAATGACGTAGAATCTGAACATTCGGATGATGAATCTGGTAGTGATGATAATGATGATGATGTTAAAAATGATGAATTCGATGATTTAGGAGATTTAAAGGAATCAGAAGAGGAAACGGATGATGAAATTTTAGAAGAGAGTAGTCAAAAGATAGAATCGTTTTTCAATTTGAAATCTGAGGAAGGAACTAATCTAAAAGTAAGTCAATTGACTTCCCCTACAAGTAATTTCTGATAATTTTTCTGCTAATCTCGTTTTGATTTTCTCGAGCTTTCTGATTTTTACATAAAGTGACAATTATCTTTTTATTGATTTTTTTCTTTCCAGGAATTGCTAACAGGAAAATCTCCTTCACAACAATCAGCAGCATTACAAAAATTGATAAAAAGCTACGATCCCAGTTTATCTGAGAATAATAAAGAATTATTAAGTAGATTGTACGCACACATGTTGCAATACGTCAACGATATTTTCTCAAATCTCAACGATGAAGGAGAAATTATGAAATCATTTCTGATATTTAACAAATTGGTTCCACATTTTTACGACTTAGCTCACACCAACAAAGTCTCATCAAAGAAATTTATGTGCGATTTATTAAAAGAAAAACATGATAAATTCAAAAAGTATCCCAAAAAAGTACCCGATTTAGATACATTGATATTTTTCAAACTAATATCTCTTTTATACCCGACATCAGATTTCCGACATCCAGTTACGACACCATCTTTGATTTTTATGTCAGAAATTCTAGCTTCTTGCAGATTTAAAGATGCATATTCAGTTTCTAGAGGTTTTTTCGTTAATGCATTAATTTTAGAATACACAGTACTATCTAAAAGATTCGTCCCCGCTGGAGTTAATTTTCTACGCGGCGTTTTATATTTAAGCGCGAACACTTCAGTATTAAATCCAATCCAAGTGGTGCCGCCATTTCGTTTGCACAAAGATGTCAAAATTTTGAATTTAGAAGACGATTGTTCTAAAATTGCGTTCGAAAACAAAATGTCCACGAAGGATTTAATCAGAATTGAAATTGACAATGCGTTCAAGATTACTTGCTTATATAATTGTGTATTAATGTTGAAAGAATTTTTTGATAATTACAACGATTTGGAGGCACAGGAGGCTATTTTTGAAGCGCATATAAAATTATTGGGCAGATTGGATATAGATTTGTATCCGAAGAAAGTTAGAAGTACTGTATCCGAGGTGTTACAGCATATGAAAGAGAGTTTGGAAGTTAAAACTTTTACGCCGTTGGCGAGAGAGAAAGTTAGACCTAAAGCGTTAAGATTATATGAACCTGACATTCAAGAAGTGTAAGTTTTTTATAGGTTAATAGTGCCATTGGATTACTTTTTTCAAAGATGTCATTGTGTAGTCTTTTTATTTAATTTTTCTTGGTAACTAACATAACCTATATTGACATCGACAGATTCACCGGCAGTAAGAGTTCTAAGCTGTCACGTGAGAAGGCAGAGAAGGCAAGACTGCAGGGTAAATATAAGAAGGAGATGAAGGGAGCGCTGAGGGAGATAAGAAGAGACAAGGCGTATATCGCATCCGTTAAGATACGACAGAAGATTCACAGGTATATTTTTAATAAGGCAATATTTAAATGGAATCTTTTACAAGGTTATTCTTAGTGTTGGGTTTTATTGCGAAAATATCTATACAAAATATTTAGAGACTCAAAAGGTTATTTAAATCTATTCAAGGACTTATTTTTATGCATTTCGGCAATAAACATTCACAATTAAAAAAAAAAGAAATATCGCATTCATTTTGGAGTGGATTTGTGAATGGTGACTTGTTTTCAAATTCCAATAAAAAAATGTACTGTTTATACTTACCTTGTTTACATTTAAATTCTATTTTTTTTATTTCGAATCATTGTTGTTTTTAAACGTGACTTAAATTTTTTCTTCTATTCCAGTGACAATATTCGCAAGGAAAAGGTGAAACAGATTTACAAAGATGCTTCAATACAACAGGGAGAGTTGAACAAATTGAAACGAATGAAATGACATTGATTAAAACTTTATTCATTATGTAAATATAATGATATCACAAATAATGTTTTTTTAAAACCATAGAGCACCTTTACTTACAACATTAATGTTGCCAGTAGAAAAAAACACGATTTTTAAAAAAACAAATTCAACTGATTTCATTGCTTTATCATTCAACATTACTCTAAAAGTTTGAAAACTTAATTAAAATTGTCTCATTTACTGTGAATTGAAACAGAAAAAACATTAAAAACGATATTGGCACTTTAAACATTTTAAAACTTAACAATATTAAAAATACAACAGAGTATAAAAAAATATCTTTTGTCTTACATTTAATAAATGCTTTTGTGATTACAATAAAATACTTTGAATAAAATTCGATTAACTTCCACTACAATGTATGCAAGAAACATTTAAAATTTATTTTACAATTTTTAAGTAGAAATGAATCTGAATATTAACATACTATATTTACGGAGTTGAAATTATTTTTATTTAATGTCTAAATCTGCAGATGCTAATTTTAACTGTACAATTCAGTTAATAAAGAGTGTAAATAATAAAATAATTCAAACACATTGAAAATTTTATATGAACATTACAACATGCTTCCAAAAAGCTAAATAATTACTCTGCTTTAGGGTCATCCTTATTAAGTTCCCAAATGGAATGGTTCAAACATGTAGCAAATGCCAACCAACAAAGATATGGGGTCATAAAATATGCAGTGTTAGGATTGACCTTGAAGAAACTAACAGCACAAACCGCTGCCGCTATATCCAGAGTTAATATGTGAATTAATGACTGAAACAAAGATTATTACAATTAAAGAAAAATTATTAAAACCCAAGCTCCTAAAAAGATTTATTTTTAAGTTTCGAAAGCGGTAACACAAGTTTAAATATTATTTTAACAAAGAGAATGATTTCTCTGCAAAAACCATAAGCAATTTTCTTTTTCATATAGCCAAATTATTTTTCACATAACCAAAATAGCGAAATGACAACCTTAATCAACTGAGGAGCCACAGGAAAAGAATAATTCCCCTACCTATCTGTACCATCCCCTGTTGATTCCACTATATTTTTCAGTTGATGTATTTTAAGATTTAAAATAAAATAATATATTACCCAGCCAACTTTATGCAATCCAAAAAAGATAGGTGTCCATGTCCAATTCAAGACCAATTGACCTCCATACAATGCTAGTGGAAGTACAGCTTTTTCTGAAATCATATTTTTTAAATTTAATACCAACATAAAAACAAAAATCAGTTAATAGAGCCACACACAGATGTAATGCCTTGTTGAGTTAAACCATTTGATGCATTTTTAACATTCTGTGTATAAAAAAAATTACCGGTAAATCCGCCACAATCTTCATAAACCATATAAGATGCGTAACCCATTCCTGTATACAACGCCGTCCAAGCAGGTCCAAAAACCCAATTCGGTGGAGTCCAAGTAGGTTTTTTAATAGTTTCGTACCAGGCATCATTTTTCTGATTGGTTACCTGATTTACCATAGTAGTAGCGGCACCCGCCCATCCTCCAGCATTAGGAAATATTAAAGATCCTATTAGATTCCAATTAGGCATTTTCGTTTATTATATCTGGAAAGATATATAGATAATAAACCAAATTCAATTGTAAAAGCTCTTGTTCTTTTACGAATAAAAAGACGATAATGTTGCACAACAAAAACAAATCTTTAACACTACTGTCAGAAACATTTGTTTTAATTTAAGGTAATAAATAAAACACTAACGTTATCCACCTGAAAAGTAGAAGTTACGATAGAATAGAATATTTTAATCCTGTTTCTGTTTTTGATAATGTTATCTTATTTGTTTTTAATAGACGCGTGTAAATCAACTCTAAATAGTTTTGACAGATCAGCTCACATAGCATTAGAACCGTTGAGCTGCGGCTCAACAAGAGAATGAGCCTCAAATTGTATGATGATCTCAGCTCACGTAAATCATACCCATAGTAAGGTATAAATTGAACTGATTTACTGTTACCACGACAGTTTAAAGTTATACATATATGATTTATTGAGATCTACTGAGCCGGTGGATGTGAACTATGAGTTGATCTGCAGGTCATCTCTTTTAGTGGAGTACGTGTGGTTGAGTCACAAGACATAAGTGCTAAGTGCCAACCAAAACACAAAAGTAAAAGTAATGCAAAAACATATCGATATTCGATTCGATTCGACAAAACTAGTTAAGTTGAGTAAATAGGAAAGACTTCACATTACTAACTGATTACTATAGCACTCGCGATTTAGAAATTTGGCCATTTCGCTAGGTACGTTAGGTAGTTTAATTCCGCTAATCTACGATATTTTGTTTGTATGCGGCCGACGCAAAAACGTTTCTGCAGTCTTTTCTTTTTTAATGTTCAGTGGTGACCTGCTGAGTTAAACACAGCGCAAATCAAAACGATTGTTCACCATGACTTTTAAAATGGTTTACTAATAAAATGATAAAGAAATGTATTAAAAGATATCGGATATTGTTAAAATGTAACTCATGATGACCAGCAAGCAGGATTTCTACTTACTGTAAAATGATACGTTTAATAAATAAAGTATTTGTATTTTTAATATCTGAATTGTAAAATCAACTGTAATTTTTTTAATCTGTTCCAGTTTGTTCTTCCATGACTTTTGACTTTGACTCAATTTGTCATTCAAAGTTGATTTCATCTTATACTTAATATCAATATCAAGTACTTTATATCGTTATCACCGGTAGATTGTGTGAGCGCATAACTTTCTCCATTGTTATACTATGTAAGTATCATACGGTTTCTATCTTTTATGTGGAATTTCGTCATAACTTATTACTTCACCGGCAATCATTAAGTAAACAAATTATATATTTATAAAAATTGCGTAATTATTTACAATCACCGCTACTTTTAGATATAGCGTACACTTATTAATATTCCGCACGAACTCGCACTTACATCATCTGTGTTAAGTTTAAAGTGATTTTTGTCGGAATTGGGTATGTTTCTTAATTCAAGTAACTATTACTCAGCAGAAAATTCTTATCAAGGCTTTTTTATCGTTTAATTACTATTCCTGTTGCTAATCAAACGTTTTTTTCTGATAATTAGTATGCATTTTCATAAATTTTAGTCTAAAGTCTGAAGTAAATAAGTACTCACGTATTTTAGTCTTATTTGAATTGATAGTTAAATTTAAATCGATAAGTGACGTTGTTTTGTGTTTTTATTGTTTTTTAAATATAAACATGTCTCTAGAAAGTGTATTTGATAATGCTAGGTAAAGTACTGAAATGCGACAAAAAAACATTTCATGTTTCTTTTTAAATTTGGATAATAAGATCTCTAATTTTATATGTGTTAAGCATATGCACAATTCTGACAATTTTAACTGAACAGTTTGACTGAAGTCAAAAAAACTGTCAATTGTGCACCTGTAGTGGGCCTACCATTTACATTAAGAAAATTTCTGATGCATATTAAATTTGTACATTTCTTTACAGTGAAATAATTAATATGGCAAACTGGCCAGCTCTTGGTTCTATCATCCTGCCCAATGTTGGTGGTTGGGTTAATGGACTGTATTTTGCTGGACAAATACGTTCAGAAGAGGGCAAGTCTTGGTATGATAATTTGAAGAAGGCACCGTGGAACCCACCCAAGTGGGTGTTCGGGCCAGCCTGGACTGTTCTATACAGCAGTATGGGATATGCTTCTTATTTGGTGTGGGAAGAGTGTGGTGGTTTTAATGGTGAGAATTAATTCATTAATCTTCCAAGTTTAAGAATTAATTAATTTTGAAGCATCATCATCCACTTGCCCTTATCCCTTACGGAGGGTTGGCACAGTATGTGCTGCTCTTCCATACATCTGTCAGCCGTGATATCTGAATCCACTCCATTCTTAAGCATATCCTCTATCACACAATCCATCCATACTTTCTTCGGTTTTCCTCTACCTTTGTTGCCATCCACATTCAGTCTTAACACTTTCTGGTTTATGTCCCCATCATTTTGTCACATAACATGTCCATACCACGCTAACCTTTTGCTTCTCAATTTCTCCACCACTGGTGTTACTTTCAAACTTCCTCCAATTAATTCTGGAGCATTTCTATAAATTTTTATTGAAAACCTAGTTACATATAGTAAAATTGCAGTGTCTGTATGTAATAACAAAAGAAAAATTCCAGCTTTTGGGCAGATGATGTAATTACATTGTTGATAACAAAAATAGCATTTAAAAGAATTTTATCTGTCTGTCAATCTGTCCACAAGCTGCAATTGTTCCGGGTAAACTCTGAAATGACTGGGCCGACTTTGACGGGGCTATCACTGGAAGGTAACTGACATGGATAGGCATATTATAGGCTACTTTGTTTTTCTGCGCTGTCTGTTAAAGCAACATCTATAGACGCGTAAATAGCATAAATAAATGTTATTTCTATACAAATAAATAGGGTTTATAGAAAAATTAATCCTCATATATCCAATGTAGACAGATATGTATCATTTGTATTTTAGTATTTGATAAGATAATGTTCCCTATCCATCACTTGTTGATAATACAGTGTAGTTCCCTCACGTGATAAACCGCGTAATGAATTAGATGTATTACAATAGAGTAGTTTGTTTTATACTGTTTTTGTTATGATTGATGTAATAGTTTGCCGAATTTGTATTCTTACCAATATAAATGCAAAAGTTTTGATGGATAAATGTTTGTTAGAGTTTGTAGCCTAAACTGCTGAACGGATCTTGATGAAATTTGTCATAGACGTAGAGGATAGTCTGAAAGAACATATAGGCTACATACTTTTTTATTTTTTTAATTCCTTGCGGTTGTCGTCTCGGGCTAGTGATATCCATCTGGATGGATGTTTGTTAGGAGGTATCTTCGAAACGGCTTAACGGATTTCGATTAGGCATAGATTAAATTAAATCATTACTTTAAAAACTTAACCTTTTGGGAGATGAACATTTGATAATGTTTTATTGCAGAATCTTCAGTAGTTCCTCTCTCCCTCTACGGAGGTCAGTTGGCTCTCAACTGGGCATGGACTCCCATATTCTTTGGCATGAAGGACTATAAACTGGTAAGTTTTTTTTTATTTTCAATTAATGGGTATTTTCATAATTCCTTGTGTTATTTTCATAATTCTTTTTTGCTATGTTTTTTTTTATTCTTGTAATTGACAATTCCCGGGTTCGAATCCCGATTTTCTTTCATATTTACATTTACCTGATGCATGGGCACATCTGAAAAGATATATGGTTTGTGATTTTTTTTTATTTGTGATTTTTTGGTTTTTTATTATTTTTACTTTATTATATATGTTCACGTTTAATTTCTTAAAGTGTCTTATATACTAAAAATATTAAAATTAGTTTCATTTTAGTAATATAATTTTCCAAAATATTTGATTGTTTTTTGAAAAAAAAAAAAACTTTTTATGAAAATATTAGACGATTTTTGTTAATTTACTAATATTTCCTTTAACCATTCCAACTAAGCTTGTGCTAGGATATGGTTCAAAATAGTCGATTGGCGGGATTCGAACCCTCGACCACGTAAACCATTAGGCTATTGGCGCTTTTGAGTCGATGATGGTACAAACAGATAAATACTGTTTCTCAGGCTTTTATTGAAATAGTAGTGCTGGGTGCGGCAGCTACCGCTACCACGATATCTTTCGTGCACTACAATAAGACAGCCGCGGCTCTAATGCTGCCTTACCTCGGCTGGTTGGCCTACGCCAGCTCACTATCCTACTACGTTTGGAAGAACAACCCCAAAGCAGACCCCAGGGTCACCGAGATCAAGGATGAGAAGACCCAGTGAAGGTACTTTGTAATGTAATTCGTACAGGAAACACATGTTGAGAGATAGAACTTGGCAAGAATATTCATTGTAATATAGTAGAACCTCGATAATTCAAACCTCTATAACTTCAAAAAATAATATGTTCCCATCCCATCAGAGCCCAAAACCTCTACAACATAGACCCTTGATAACTTAAAACCTCTATAACTTAAAATATTTTGTGTTTCCCTTGAACTTTAACTTACCGAGGTTCTACTGTATTAGCTTTTAGCTGTTGCACGCGATTTCGATCCCGTGGTATTAAAAAAAGTGTAAAAATATAGCCTATGTTACTCAATGTTAACTTAGCTTTTTATTGGTGAAAGAATTTTCAAAATCGGACCAGTAGTTTTTCAGTTATTTCAATACATACAAAATTACAAAAAATCATATCTTTCCACTTTATAATATTGGTATATAGATAAGCTATTTTCGTAAAAAAATTTTTTGATTTTTTTCTATGTATTAAAATAACTCAAAAACTACTCATCCGATTCCAAAAATTATTTCACCATCAAAAGCTATGTTACCTCTGACTAACATAGACTTCACCTTTTTATTATTTTTTTAATTTCCGACGGATGAAGTCGCGAGCAACAGCTAGTATATTATAAAAATATTTAATTCTCTAACAAGAATATATACGACATACTGAATTTTTTCTGACGTTGGAAATTTCAAGATTTTTTGAATAAGTAATTTTTTTAATAAATATTTTTTTTGTTACAGAAACTGGCCATCTTTAAAAAATTCGAACAAAATCATTTAACCTAAAAGTCTGTACTTTGTAGTTAAGCATTTCCTATTTAACTTTTTATTGTAGGAAATATCACAATTATCTTGTAGTTATTTTTCTTTTCGTATTTAATACGAATAATTTACTTAAATAATTAAGTACATTTTCTAAAAATGTCTATACCATAAACAATTGTCTAGTTTTTTGCCTAAGATCATGATTTTGTATCAATTTATAAAAGTTTTGACTTTTTTAAATTAATATTACTTAATAATATAGAAAAGCATAAAAAGCAGTACATTTTTCGCTTATTGTTTTTTGCGATTTTTTTTTCAAACTTTTTTTTTATCTACAAAAAGGTAGCTTTTTATTTGTCAATTAAAAATATAATTTAAGTAAAACCCAGTACTGCAATATTCAAATATTTGTGTAACTGTTTCTTATCTGTGTACTTTTTTAGTCTGCGAAGTGGATTTTTTTTAGAATAAGCATTCCTTGTTACGCATTTAATTTTGGATGAGGTTTTCTTTGACTGTTTGCGTTTTTGATTGATTTTTTCTTCTCTTGTTAATTCAATAAATAATTTAAAGCATATTGTGTTATTATTTTATGCACCAAAAAATTAAGAATCAAATATTTTATCACGGCATGGAAAAAAAACTAAAGAATTAACAACTGACAATTTCGAGGAAAAGGCACGTGATAAAAAAATAATAATAAAAAAAAAACAACTTTTAAATGCGTACTTTTTTATTAAACCTAAAGAAACAGAAGGGCAGAACTTATAACTTTCTGTTATTGCTTTAAAACAGTTGTATAAAAACCTTTACTTGAAAAGGTTGATTTTATAAAAAAAATGCTTAATAATAGATATACATTTATTTGGAACTAGCTTTCGCCCACGACTTAGTCCGCGTGGAATTAAAAAAGGTAAGTAATCTGTATGCTTTCCTAGTATATACTCAGCTATGTCAAATTTAATCGAGAGCCGGTTTAGCCCTTTTAGGCTACAAACTTTAACATCCATACATCTAAACTTTCGCATTTATAAAACACTAGCTTTCGCCCGCGACTCCGTTCGCGCGGAATTAAAAAAAAAACAAAACGATGTAGCCTATGTGTTCTTCCAGACTATTCTCTGTATCTATACCAAATTTCATCGAAATCCGTTCAGCCGTTTAGGCTACAAACTCTAACAAACATCCATTCATAAACTTTCGCATTTATAATATTGGTATGAAGTATGTGTTTTTGTATTCATTCATTCCTGTTTTTTTCAGAGAGAATGTTCTGTTATGTCAGTATTATGTACATAGAAGCACGTAATAGGCCTAATGAAGTTGCATAACAACGCATCTCATTACTAACGACATTGTCTTTAATTAAGCTTGTACATCGAATCAATAGCTTTCGAAGCTCCGAAACCATTGTCTCTAGATAACAGTCGAGGACGAATTTCCTAACCATTTTGGTAATCATTCGACAATGCAATTGGGTCGGAAATAAATATAACATTTAAGAAATTAGTAAGATTAACTAATATTAAAAATGCAAAGGTTTAGATGGATGGAGGTTTGTTAGAGTTTGTAGCCTAAACTGCTAAATCTTAATGAAATTAGGCATAGATGTAGAGGGTAGTCTGCAAGAACACAGTCAACTTGCTTATGTTTTTTTAATTCCACACAAGAGTCGCGGGCGAACGTTAGTTGATTCATAGAAAAACCGAATACCGTTATATTTGTGACGTCACAAGTCTCGGCGGCCATTAGCCACGGTAATTGTCAACTCAAGTCGCAGCTCAGTCTTGCTAATTTATTTGATCAGGCGCTCGGCGGCACTAATTGTCACCTACAAACTTTCTCCAGCGACAATTAACAGCAATTGTAATTAATAAACTGCATTGCGGAATGTTCCAGACAGCGATTATCCTAAAGTGGTAATTTCTGAGTATCTTGTAATCTAAGTGGAAGAAATTAATTTGAAATTTGCATCATTTAATGAGGAAAAAATTGTTTCATAATAGATTTCTAAGTTTCATTAGTCCTTAGTTCTATGCAAGAATTCCCTCCTTGCTGTATAAAGACTGACATTTCTGATGAATGAAAATGCGCCCTTTATTACATCACTACGTAGTATAAAACAAAGTCACTTCCCGCTGTCTGTCTGTCCCTCAGTATGCGTAGATCTTTGCATAGAATTTTGAGACAGTTTTTTTGTGGTTAGAGTGATTAATAATTTATTGTAATGAAATAACTCAAAAACTACTGAGCAGATTTCGAAAATTATTTCACCATTAAAAGCTACGTTAGTAAAGTGTGTAACATAGGCTACATTTTAAATTGTTTTTTAATTTCTCGCGGAAGAAGTCGCGGGGGAAAGCTAGTGAATATAGTACAGAAAATTGATGATTTTACAGAATTCTTATGTGATTTGTTAGTAAACAAATTTTGGTATCAGCAAAGGACCTGTGAATAGGATCGCTAGTATCTTTTAAAATAAATTTTTAGGAGGTTTTTTTTTTTTGTAGATGTATTATGTTATTTTCACGTTATAGTTCTACAAAAAGTTCGTGTTTCCGTTGCAATGTCATTCGATAGTATTAAAACTGTCCACCCCGTCGCGCATTCCCTCCACATTACCGGCTTCGCTCCGTCTCACAAGTTTAAATTAAAATCGAAGTCGGAGATAGCTTCCTCGGATAGAATTTACTTTACTACCAAACTATTTACAGTCGTATAACTTTGCTTTGTTGTATATTTTACATTTTATTAACTAGCTTTCGTTCGCGATTTTTCCGCGTGGTATTAAAAACAAAAGTATGTGTTCTTCCAGACTGTCCTTTACATCTGTCAAATTTAATAATTCCGTTCAGCAGTTTAGGCTACAAATTCTGACAACCATTCATCCAAACTTTCGCATTTGTAATATTAATAAGATTCTGTAAGTATACTTTTTGTTTATAAACTTTGTCTTGATTTGAAATGACGCATCGAACTTTTTAACAAATTATACTCGTAGCCTTCCTTATTGTTTATTCTAGTATGAATACTCTGAGCTGAAGCTCGCTTTCAGTGCGCATTATTGCGTTCAATTTTATTTCCAAAATATTTTATTACTCTATATTTCAGACTAGAAATCAACTGTTTACTGTTTTTTTTATTCGAGAGCTAACATCATACTCATACTAACATAATAAATGCGAAAGAATAGATGGATGGATGTTTGTTAGAGTTTGTAGCGTAAACAGCTGAAAGAATTTAGATGAAATTTGGTATAGCTGTGGAGTAAGAACACATAGGATACTCACTTTTACTTTTTTAATTCCACGCGGAGTCGCGGGTGAATGCTAGTCCTTCATAATTAACGTACAAAGTAGAGAATAGAAAAAGTCATACTTAACAAGTATAAGTAGAAACTTTTTAAAAAGCCACACGAAGGCTGCAGACGTGCCAACCGGAACTCCGGTGAACGGAAGCTAGTGCAACTTCCGGAGTCTTTTTTCTGTTTGCTCATCCGTTAGCGAGGTGTGGGAGCCAACTTAAGATATCTAACTTGGAACTAAGTTCGGTCTAAGTTGCTCTACAGAATACTATGCGGTTTTTCTTAACTTACATTATTCGTGTATATTTTTATAGAATTTTGCAGATGACTTGTGTTTCGGATTAAAATTTTCGCTTATGAATCAAATTTCCTTTTCATAAAAATATTTACGTATAGTCAAATGTAAATATATTTTAGTATCTACAGAAACTTAATTTGTTTTTTCAAAAGGCATTATCAGAGATTTTATGGTGTAAATAAATCTCTACAAACACCTCATAAATAGTTAATAAATATTTTACAACGCCTGAAAGTAGCTTAACGATTACTGAAACGACATTAAAATATGTAAAAGCGTCTTAAATAAAGAAATGCTTAAGGCCTGTCCCACCAAATTATATCGGATTTGGTTACCTTATCTGACAGTGACGTCGACGTGAATTTTTATGTGTTACGGGCGGCTATCTGAGCCTGTATCAGTCAGTGGTGGGACAGGCACTTAAACTCTAAATTCCTTTAAAATTTTGACGATTATAAAACTGTAAACTTCGATTCAGTATTAGACTGTATTATCTTTAACTTAAGAGCGTCGGTGGCTCAGTGGTTTGAACACTTGACTTGTAATCTACAGGTCTTGGGATCGAATCCCGCCATGTACCAATGTGATTTTCGAATTTTCATATGTACATAATTTTACCCGACGTTCTTACGGTGAAGGAAAACATCGTGATGCCTGCACATATCGGCGAAGAAATTCAAAGATATATGTGAAGTCAACCAACCCGCACTTGGCCAGCGTGGTTGACTATGGCCTAGTCACCCTAACTTTAGGGTAGGCTCCGAGCCCCTCAGTGGGGACGTATAGTGAGCTGGTGATGATGATGATCTTTAACTTACATTGCATATTGTAATACCTCGTAAACAGCTACCTGTGGTGTATATGTGGGTATGCCAATAATAATGTACCGTCAGTAGTGATAATAATAAATCAGTCCAGTACCAACCGCCGTTTCATTAACACCCCTACATTACATTGGCGACGAGGATTGTTTTTAAATAGTGAACCCGCAAAATTTTTCGCGAGGAGGACGTCCTAACATCGTTTTGTGCGCTGTGGTTGTGCGACTTGTGTGCATACAACGTCCGGAATACCAGGGGTGTGTCAACGTAACCATGAACGAAGAGATGGACATGGGCGACCGCAAAAAGGGCGGCGGTAACAGCGGCGGT
>NW_013526582.1:2092998-2111421 GCF_000836215.1 Papilio polytes | reverse complement strand
GAGGCTTCTGGTGAACCCGGACCGGGAAAATAGGCGTTAGGTTAGGGCGATGATGGACGACTGGTAAAGGCCAGGTCGTTTTCATTTTTTTTTATAGATTTTGTAAATTTCATTTTTCAGTTTTATTATAGTATATTTCATATTTCATTTCTTAAATAGTATTTTTGTATGTAACTTTTTTTTTAACAATTTAGCGGCAGCATGTAAATGTTACGGACGGTTTGATGTTTGACTTGATTTGTGTAATTATTTATTTTAGAATGTGTTTGTTATTTTGATGCTGTTGTTTTCGTAATATTTTCTTTGTAATTTTTTATGTATAATTTAATATGTGATTGGCATTTTTTTAAGGGGGGAGATAATGTGGTGTATATGTGGGTATGCCAATAATAATGTACCGTCAGTAGTGATAATAATAAATCAGTCCAGTACCAACCGCCGTTTCATTAACACCCCTACATTACATTACCAAAGAGTTATTTTGATTGTCATGTTTTTGTACATGTTTCTGCAATGGAAACAAACGATAACATAGAGGAGGGAGCTGTGTAATCGAATGCAATTAATTTAGATGAGATCATGTCGTTTTCAATCAAACTGCATTAATTGATTCGATGTAGTCTATAATCGCATGCTGTGTTGATATGCTAGAGACGAAGCTATGCACGAAGTGTGTAGTAATTAACAGAGCCATCTATTGGAGAGACATCTAAAACAATAAACCTAACCTTTATTTGAAAAGCCGGCAGATTGAATCTAATAAATACACTCGAAATTGTACCAGTAACGATTATAAAATAAATAGTTAAGGCGAGTGGGATTGGAACTCGGTACTTTTTAAGATTTCTTCTCTCTCGTCAGTTGTAGGTGATTTATATCGATGTAATATACACTTTAACACTCGGGAAAAGAAAAGCGAAATAAAAAAATAAACCTATGTAAAAATTAAATTATTTGAAATATAGATTTTGTCAAAAAGTTTTTAATTTAATATTAAAAAAACAACAAAGTTGAAAGTACAGGAAAGTTTTTTCATCTAATATCTTTTGACAAAACATATTAAAACAACATTAAAGTTCAATCAAAAGATTTATCATTTTAACATCTAATTGCAAAAATAAAAGTTTCAGCGGCCCTTAGAATATTAATAAAACCGTAACAAAATAAAACTTTTTAAACGATGCAGGAATATAAATTAAATAATTACAAAATACAAAATGTCAAAAGAACACAAAACTAAGGCTCCTACGTAAAATATCGTAACTGTAATTTTAAATAAATATCTTTTATATCCAATTCTGCACAAATTCTTGCGACATCTAAATGTATA
Source organism: Papilio polytes (assembly GCF_000836215.1). NCBI lineage: Eukaryota > Metazoa > Arthropoda > Insecta > Lepidoptera > Papilionidae > Papilio > Papilio polytes. Next base: position 2,110,091 of record NW_013526582.1, on the reverse strand, counting down.
TAAAAATTAATATTAAGTCATAACAATTTAAACGATATAACGGTGTATCATAAATGTACACTAAAATCTTTTTTGAAAAATTGATTTTTCTGTCTCATCACTGTTCGCGTAGGAGTCAAGTTTTTCTTGGATGTGCATTGCCGTTGTCTTAGCGACCAATTTTAAAGTTTAAGTTTCATTCGATGCATATGAGACTCAGAGATGGGGGTACCTCAATAACTCCTGTGTGGCCAGCTTTTTTTTCTTTATTCAAGATCTACAGACTCATGGTTCGTACTCCGTCAGATTATTTTTTGCACATTTTATTTTCATTTGCGTTATTTTTTTATGTTGCGTAATCCTTATGCTTATGGGGAATCGGTTGCTTTTTTAATTATCCCACTATATGTAGTTTTTATTTTTTTTTCATTATTTTCATAAATCTGTATACCATTATGTTTTCTTTTCCTATTTTTTTGGTACGCACTAACTTCTATATGGCCAGCTTGTTAACCATGGAATTTCAGGCCTATTTAATTTTCGTCATTTTGCTGATAGTTGGTACCGATGGTGACGATTCGAATTTATAATAATAGAGTAATCAGGAACTTCAATGACTCCGTCCGCGTGGAAAAAAAAACAAAAGCAAGTAGCCTATGTGTTCTTTCAGACTATCTACGAGTACATCTATCCCAAATCGAGATCCGTTCAGCAGTTAAGGCTACAAACTCTAACATACATCTAAACGTGCATTTATATTACTAAGACTAGCTGTTCCCGTGCGGCTTCATCCGCATAAAATTATGAAAATTTTATTTTATTGTTTACATGTGTCAAATTATCAATAGCAAATGTTAAAATGACATGACATGACAAACCTTGACAACCTTGCTTCCTTAATGTTGGCAGCAACTTATGGTCTCTTTCCCATATTAGGGTTTTATTATTAAGTTTAATGGCGTGAAAATATATAACCTAAAGCGTGACGTAAATATAGGACTTTTTATTAAAAAAAAGAATTATTCAAAAATATGCTATAATTGCTGACATCTTAGGCAACAAAGAACGTGTGTGTTTACGCTTTATTATAATGGTATAGATAGATTACTAACGTAATAGAATTAAGATCTCAACTAACACTGCGGTCAATAATTATGTCATTGATAGTAGAATAGCTTATAATTGTCAATAATTGAATCTGAGAGCCAGTCGCAATTCCAATTAGATTAGAACAATTAAATTGTTAATGTCGCGTGTAAGAGCGCACGCCTTCACTAAACTATCGCACAACTGTACTACGATTGTCGTTTCATAGCCAATGCAACTGTTTTGTACAACTAAAAATCGAAGAGTGCGCTCCATATAAACTCATAGAAATCAAAGCGAGGGTTCAGTTGTGAGATAGTTTAGTCAAAGGTGCGTTCTCTAAATGGGCATGTGTACAATAACGTCATGCTCTTAATATTGTATTACGGTACAATAAGTTTATCTATACCATTATAATAAAGCGTAAACACACAGTTCTTTGTTGCCTAAGATGTCAGCAATTACAGCATATTTTTGAATAATTCCTTATTTCATAAAAAGCAATACACTTACGTCACGCTTTAGGCTATAAATTTTCACGCCATTAAACTTAGGGGGTAAACATTTTGGATAAAAGCCCTAAAGTGGGAAAGAAACCATAAGTTGCTGCCAACATCAAGGAAGCAAGATTGTCAAGGTTTGTCATGTCATGTCATTTTGACATTTCCTATTGATAATTTAACACATGTAAACAATAAAATAAAATTTTTAACAATTTCATGCGGATGAAGCAGCACGGGAACAGCTAGTTTATTATTATACATGATGGTAAATGCCACTTGAATTTGCTGAAATAGGGAAATTATCGCTCATAAAAACCCGGAGAAGCCGATGCGCTTGGTGACACAGAAAAAAGTATATTTTTCCTTTCTATGGGCCCCTGCCTCCGTTAACTGCACTTCCCTTGTTATATTCCCTTATTATAAAAATAGGAAAGTGAAGTTTTATAACGATTAGCTTTCATACGCAATGCAGTTTTCATGGAACTAAAAAAACAAAAGTAAGCAGCCTCTGTTATCTTCCAGATTATCCTTAACAACTACACCAAATTTTATCGAGATCCATTTAACTGTTTTGGGCTACAAAAATAACAAACATCATCTAAATTCCAGATTATCCTCTACATCTATGCAGTGTATTTATCGAGATTTTATCAAGATCTGTTTAACTGTTTTGGGCTACATTTTAAATATCTAAACTTTATTTATAATATTAGTAAGATTATTTAGAGCTATCGATATATTGTGTGTAAGTTTGTAGCTTCGAAGTCAAAGGAAACAGAACAATGTAGTAAGAAATAACAATGGCGAATGTTACGTGTAATTTACAATGTAGAATAGTTGTACAGGTTGCAACAATGCTCAGCTTGCGGACGTTATAACGTTTACTTCGGCTTCGCACATGAACTGCCGAATTATTCAATACAAGCTCTTGATGGCGACTTCACCCGCGTGAAATTAAAAAATATAGCTAATGCACTGATAACGTAGCTTTTTAATGGTGATAGAATTTTTGAAATCGAATAGTTTTTGAGATATATTAATAAAAAAATGCAAATCTTTCCTCTTTATAACATTGGTATAGATTACGGGAACTAACTAAGGTAATACCTCAAGTTCTGTGTAAACGTGCATTAGTTGATGATGAAGGAAAACGAAAAGTTACGTCTAATTTAAATGCACGCCATCTATCGGTTAAAACCAATACAATATAGGACAGGATCGAGCATCGAAGATCTGGTTACGGAAAATAAGGGTAAAAAGTATATCAATTCCATTTTTAAAGCGACATTTTAAAATAATAAACAGACAATCACACGTATTTATTATAATGTAGAGACATAAGTCGTGTATTTGAAACACGTGCACGCTTCTAGAGTGACATTAGTACCGAAATTACATGAAACCAGAAACACACTGAATGCTAAGCTAAGCTTTATGAAAGGAATCAAAACTAAATAAAGAAAACTCGAATTACATAATCAAAGATTAATATATTTTTAAAAGATGGATATTTACTTATTTAGTTTTATAAAGCGCTAATAGCTTAATGGTTTGGAGTACGGACTACCGATCTTGCGGTCGAGGGTTCGAATCCCGCCATTCGACTATTGTTAACCATATTCTAGTACATTGTAAGCTTAGATAGAATTGTAACATATTAGTAAATAAACTAATACTTTTAATAAATAAAAACTAACGTCTAAACATCTAATAGAAATCTATCGCCCCACAATTTATGTTCGTTTATGTAGCACTTTCTTTATTACTTTCAAGTTATGCTGACATCTCCAATCCTGTTTCCTGAACTATGCAAATGTCCCCGAATACGTCTGCATTAGGAGTGCCATCTCGCTTATATCATTGTGTTATTTTAATCTCATTCTATGTGTACGGGGATTAGTTAGAATAGCTATACAAAATTATTGTTTACCTGTTTCGTTAAAGATGACTTTGCCAGCGTATAATTAAAAAAATATTAAAAACATATGTTACTGGTGATAACAGCTTTATAATAGTGCAAGAATTACATACAAAAATCTTCCCTCTTTATATTAGTATAGATAGATAGAAAAGGAGCTGTTGCCCGCAAACTTCATTAGCGTGGAATAAAAAAAATGGCTTGCCAGACAGACAGACAAAAAATTACGTACAACAAAATTTACAATAAAATACGTAGATTTTTTCTTATCACAGTTCTTACATATGTTTTGATATTGTACGGACGTAGTTGCGGGCAACAGCTAGTAAATTACAGTTATTCCATACGTCTGTGTTCTGTAATTGTTCATATGAACCTTTGGTATGAAATTCTTGATAAAATTCACATGTAAAACTATTCAACTAATAAAATTTGACGCGTGTTTACTTCGATTGAATGATCTTGATGCTTTGCAGGTCTAAATGTTACGCCAAATTTGTTTTACGATGTTGGCAATAGTTAGTTGAAATTTCGTTTCATTACAGTTTTATATATAAACTAGCTGTGTGCGGCTTCATCTGAATGATATTATAATAACTTTATTTTATTGTTTACAATTGTCAAATTCTCAATTGCAAATGTCAAAATACCAATTACCTTACTATGGCAACCTTGCTTCTTGATGTTGGCAGTTCGTGTCGTATGGTCTCTTTCCCACATTAGGGTTTTTATCCATAATATCTACCACCTAAGTTTAATGGCGGTAATATATATAGCCTAAAGCGTGTCGTAAGTGTAGGACTTTTTTCAAAAAAAATATTATTGAAAAATATGCTGTAATTGCTGACATCTTAGGCAACAAAGAAGTGTGTGTTTACGCTATATTATAATAGTATAGAAAGATAAAATATATAGAAGTATAGATTAGTTTTCGCCCGCGACTCCGATTACTTCTGCGTATTAAGCCATCAATCGATGCGTTATTAGTTCGAACCATCATACAATATAAATTAGTATCAGAATTGACATGTCAAAGAAAATTGATGGGTCCGGTAATGTAGTGTTTGATTAGTGATCGACTGATACGATGTTTTACATTAGTTTGGTTGAAATTGACTGTTTTTGTGAACGTTAAAATGTTTGTGTATGCTAAAATAAAGAAATTAAATGTAAAAGATATTTGTATTCTATACTATAGTATAGTTATATATAACTAATAGTATAGTTATATATAACTAATAGTATAGTTATATATAACTAATATTATAAAGAGGAAAGATTTGTATTTTTGTATGTATTGAACTCAAAAACTACTGGGCCGATTTAAAAAATTCTTTCACCATTAGAAAGGAGATTTATCTGTAAATAACATAGGCTACGGTTTTTAACATTTTTTTTTAATCTCACGCCGACGAAGTCCCGACCAACAGCTTATGAAGGGCAATACTATCTCAAAGTTGTGATCTTTACGACTACTAATTCCTTTCTGATGCATATATTGATTCAACCATTGTTTTGTTCGTAAAGAATCATTGAACTGTACAAATGGATAGGCTATTGTTTACAAAAGAAAATTTTTGAATCGTACTAACTTAAAAGCGATTATTTATGTTAACATTTAAGTCTATTACTATTATTAGTTGGAAAATTCTTCACCGCAACGAACCCAAAACACCACAGTTATAGCCTATCTATTTATAAATGTCAGTGTAAAGAACAAATACAACATTTTATAATCCAAATATTTTAATTAAAGAATGCACAAATCCTAAAGTAAAACAAACTCCAAAGTTATTGGTGTAAAGTTCAATTTTGCATATATCTGCGTGCTAGTATAACCCGACTGCGTGGAACTCTGCACTCCGTTAATGCATGAATACGGTCGCTTCTTACAAACGCTTGGTCACAAGATAATTCTGCGATAGCTGATAATATTCCGTCCTTCTCTAATGGTAACTCAAGCTCTTCTGGTACACGTGACATCCATCTCGCTTCCACACAACTAGATAGAGAAGGACATGTGATTTTAAACAAATGACTACGTAATACAGCTTCTCAAGGTTTTTAAAACTTGTAAAACTACGTCTTGACTGTAAGAAACTTGTGAAAATTGAAAATAAGGGCGTGTTCCTTTTTTCTAACCAAAGTGTCCTAAACAGTTAAGTTTTTTTTTCGTTCTTTGGTGGCATTAGTTTATTTTAAACTAGCTTTTGCCCGGAATTAAAAAAAACTTAGTAAGTCTATGTGTTCTTCCAGACTATCCTCTACATCTATGGCAAATTTTAGAGAAATCCAAACGTTTTCGATATACGTAGATGTAAACATCCGTTTAAACACACAACTTACTAATAACATATTTTTTCACTCTTTTACGTGTTAACCATATTCACAGTTTAACTTACGAAGGACAAGGGTCCGCGGGAACCATATAATTGATGGGAACTGCTGACCAGAATTTTGGTAACTCTGAATGTACCGTGTACGTTCTCAAACGTGAAGTGCCGTGGTGCTTTTGTACATGACGTTCCTAATAACAAAGACAATTTCCACTGTTAAAGTCGTCTAAAAGACGCGTTATATCTCATGTTTTTATATTCAAATGCTAAAAATACTTGCAATTTATCTAATTTACTTCACTACGACATTTAAATAATTTGGCTTAGACAAACTCTGAAAATGAAACTTAAATTCTGATCTAATTATAATAACAGTATCGATAATTAAATAAGAATTGCTTAAACCACGTATGATCGATAGTACTAAGCATATAAAGTGCATACATCTACGAAGAAAGCAAAATCTACGCACTAAAGACTCGCGATGGGTCGAAAATGGTCCAATACAAAGCGGGATGGATGAAATGGCGACAGGTTACAGGTGTAATATGCGACCCGCATATTCCCCTTAAAATAAAGGGGGAAATTTACAAAACCGTCGTAAGACCTGTCATGATATATGGATCTGAATGTTGGTCAGTAAAAAGGACGGATGAAATGAAAAAAAGATACATGTGGCGGAAATTCGAATGTTAAGATGGATGTGTGGGGTAACACGATTGGATAAGATACGAAATGAGTATATTAGAGGAAGTTTGAGAGTAGCCCCAGTAGTTGAGAAAATAAGGAGTAAAGGTTAGAGTGGTATGGGCATGTTATGAGAAGGGATGAATCGCACGTAACAAGAAGGATGTTAGTTATGAGTGTGGAGGGGTACATTGGTAGAGGTAGACCTAGAAAGAGATGGATGGATTGCGTGAAAGGTGACATGATCAAGAAGAGAGTGATGACTGATATGACGGATGATAGAATGCTTTGGAGGACGAAAACCCGGTGCGCCGACCCTACGGGAGTAGGATAAGGCAGGGGAGATGATGATGACAAATAAATGCCGTCATCGTACGATCTTACGTATGTTAACCTATGCGTAATTAGTAATATGATGTTTTACGAAAGTTTAAACAATTTAAATAATAGAAATAGTTGAAATACTAACATAATAAAATGCAGTGTGAATCAATTCATTGATTTTCTCCGTGATAAGGCAGAAAGTTAAATTGAGACAGTGGAATGAAGGACGCTTATCTCCTAACAGATTATGGAACGGTTCCAAAGAACAATCCAGCATTCTGAAAGGAAACAGTCTAATATTCACTCAGCTAAGTTGATAGCTAAATGTGACTTGCAGCAACTTTTAATTAAGAAACTAATGTAATAGAATCCTCGTATTGCCAATTCTGTGCAAGTTATAGGTGATTTCAAAAAGTTTTGGTTAATTCGGTAGTACAGTCGCGGAATTCCGCGGTGTTTCACTGCAGGATTAATTGCCTTGTTCTGTTAAGAGCAAAATTAGTACCGTGATGCAGAATTGGCGTAACTCTAGATTATCTGTATAAACGTCACGTCCCTAGCTGTCAATGTCACAAGAAGGATGGATAGATTGGCGCAACCTGTGTTCTGGCGAGAAGTGTTGCTCTGAGTTTAAAGCGACAGTATCAATTTAATAAGTTGTTTAAAAGTTCATTGCAACAGAACGGACTCTTCTTACAAATAACCAATTAGAAAGCAGTGAGTGCAAACGAATGAATAATAATAAGAAACAAGCTGTTTATCCCGCGTTTCGACTGGTGGGTGTGGTGCCGGAGGCGTAATTTTAGTCCCTTTCTCTTTCTTTTTCTTAAGAGGAAAGCATGGAATGGAAAAGTGGATTTGACGGTACAGGAGACGCATAGGAAATGTCCTCTTTACATGCGTCTTCTCCTCCGTCAATTAAGGCAACGCATCTGTAATTGTAGATGTTTATGGGCAACGGTCGCTTTCCATTTCGGTGGATTCAGATAGCCGCGTGCTCGTTTGCCACCTTATATTATAAAATAAACCGACTGTTTATCGTACAGACACATTTACCTTTTAAGGTGAAACACCGTCAGTTTCCTTAAATGTACATTAATTTTATATCTAGTTTTTTCCTACCCTATTGAAATAGGAAAGTTCTATTATATTCTAAACCAATAAACACATTTTGAAGAATGAGGGCTAAACAGACCAGAACAGAGAGCAGATTTTTAACGCAAATAAAATTGAGCTTTATATGATTAGAACAAGGTTGAATTTCATTTACACGTGTTTTTATCAAGAGTTTAAACGTGAAAAGTAATATTAAACTTTGTTACAATAGTGTAAAGTTCAGTTTCAATTGTTTTAAAAAATCTGCTCTCTACGCTCTTGTCTTCTTCCTCTGAGTCAGTTAGAATTTTTGGATTATCATTAAAAAATTCGAATGAAGATTTACTTGAATATTTCATAAACTTTCTCCATAGAGTCGTTTAGTTGTTGCGTTCTAATTTCTAATTGCTGTCTAAGGTTTTGTGTTATCTTTGATTTCTGTTCTAACTGTTGACGTAGCATCTTTAGTTTATTATTTTGCTTCTCTTCCGTCATTTCGATCCAATCTTTACGGTCTTCTAAAATAAAGTCAATAAAAGAATAACATTTTATTTCATTACTCGGAATAAAGGATTCACAGAACAACATGTAAGTAAAAATTACAGTAAAACTTTTGAAATCGACTTTACAAATTCCTAGCTGTTGCCCGCGATCGCGACTTCCCCCGCGTGGATTAAAAAATTAATAAAAAATTCAGCCTATGTTATTGATATCGTAGCTTTTTACCTTTGAAAGAATTACTAAAATAGGCCCAATAGTTTTTGAGTTGTTCCAGTACATATAAAAATACAAATCTTTTCTCTTTATTATATTAGTATAGATACAGATTTGCAAAATTGTTATAATTGAAGCCTTTTATTTGTCAAATAAGGATTTTTTTTGAAAAAATGAGTTTCTTTTTCCCTTGAAAAAGGTATGAGTAAGGCATTCCACAGGTTAACAAAAAAGTTCCAACTGAAATCTGGGCTTATAGGAAAAAACTTGTAGGAAATATCGTGGAATTCGAACTTTTGACCACGTGATATTTCCAGAAAGTGTTAAGAATGAATGTGGATGGCTACAAAGGAAGAGGAAGACCGAAGAAAGTATGGATGGATTGTGTGAAAGAGGATATGCTTAAGAAATGAGTGTTTTCAGATATGACGGCTGATAGACATGTATGGAAGAGCAGCACATACTGTGCCGACCCTCCACAAGGGATAAGGGCAAGTTGATCATGACCACGTGATCTTTGACCATTAAATTATTAGCGTAAAATAATATTTTACCTAAATTCTGTCGTATTCTTTGCAGATCACGTCCAAGAACTTCGTTTTCAGCGCAATATTCTGTCAGCATTTTGTATACAGAAAAGTTTTTTTGCTCAGTATGCTGGAATTCTTCTATGATTTTGTTTATATCTAACTTTTGTGTGTACGCCTGGAGAATAGTTACTGGAGTACACGCAAGAGCATTGAATCCGGGACACTTAAATCGAAAAACTAAAAATGCTAGCTTAGTAGTAAACGGTTTTTAGTAGACAAATACTTTTTAAATGAAGACATTAAATCTTCTTAGTTTCTCTCTTAATCATATTGTACAAAAATGTCATATTTTTTTTCATAACGACGACATCAGCAGTTTTTTTTTTATTTATGTATTTTTTAATATATGGAATGTACTGGATTAAAATATTTTTTATTTTAATTTAAGGGGTATAATATTGTCTATTAAACGTCGTTTATTTCATTAAGTTAATTTAGTTTACGAGATTTTTAAGTTTTTGACGCCGTATTTAATGCTCTTGAGTGTAGTTTTGCTGGATGTTACAACGTAACTCTTATAATTATAGATCAAATCTTGACGAAATTTTGCACAGAGATAGATTACAGTCTGGGTTGTAGGCTACGTTACGGAAGGTTTTCCTCGCGACTCAGGATGCGTGGAATTAAGAAAAAACAGTACGTAGTCTATATGTTCCTCCAGACTATGTTCTACATCTATACCAAATTTGATCGAAATCCGTTCACAGTTTCGACTACAAACTCTAACAAACATACATCTAAACTTTCGTATTTATAATATTAGTAAGATGGAAAATTAATTACATTTATATCGTTAATTATTTTAACATGTTCGCTATATTTTTCTTTAAGTTGCTTCTCTCTGGCTATCTTCTGTTCTTCCACTCTTTTTTCTTCTTTCTCATTGATTCTAATAACACCCTTTTTTGATAGGAAATTGTACAATTTCATTTCGTGATCGAATGACTTTTGTAAATCTCTCATTTCCTGAAATAGAAAGAATTACAAAAAAAAAACGTAAAACAATTAAGTGTTTTTAAAAATAATTATTGCAACACTAGCTCACTCTATCCACGTGGAATTACTCAGTGATAACGTAGCTTTTTAATGGTGAAAGAATTAATGAAATCTGGTCAGTAGTTTATATGTTATTTCAATACATACAAATACAAATATTTCCTTATTATAATATTAGGATACCTGTACTTGTAGTAATTGATCCATTCGACCTTTTTCCTGCACCGATTTTAGTTTCGTGCACCACTCGTCTCGTTGGTCGTATGCTAATGTCGAAGATTCAAAGAGATCAGTTAAAAACTTCTTGCCTTTGGTTAACGCGTTCAACATTTTGTTCCACGCTTGGTTAAATATTGCTCTGTAATTATTTTTTTTATATTATAAGGTGGCAAACGAGGAAGTGGCCACAAATGGTGAAGCGAGACTGCACATAGACATCCAATGCATTTGGGTTGTCTACCCTTAATCGATGGAGGAAACGCACATAAACAGGATATGTCCCCTTCCTATGCGACTCCTCCACCGTTAAATTTACTTTTCTCTTTACAATATTACTAGCTGTTGTTCGCGACTTCGTCTGTTTGAAATTAAAAATTATAGCTATTGGTACTTAAAGATAACGTAGCTGTTAACGGTGAAAGATTTTTGAGTAATACACACATAAATACAAATATTTCTCTGTATAATACAAGTAGTAGTATAGACTAGCTAGTAGTAAGTACACTATGTGTTCTTCCAGATTATTCTTTACATCTACGACAAATTTTATCAAGATCCATTCAGCAGTTTAGATTACAAACTCTAACAAACATCCATCTAAACTTTCACCCAAAATATCAGTATTATTAATAGGAAGTAAGATGTCTTGAAAACAAGTTTCAAACCTGTCTTTGAGCACATGTTCTATTTCTGTTCTGATTTTCTTGTTTTCGCATTGTATTGCGTTGAATCTTAACATCGCTACTTCTAATTTGTTCTCTGTACGTATCAATCGATGTTCGCTTGTGACTCGTCTCTCTTCCAGCTGTAAATCTTACTAATGTAAACTAGCTTTCGCCCCTGACTCCACGTGGCTTAAAAAAAAGTAAGTAGCCTATGTGTGCCAAACTATCCTCTATATGACAAATTTCGTAAAAATCCGTTCAGCAGTTTAGGCTACAAACTCTAACATCCATCCATCTAAACTATCGCATTTATAATATTACTAAGATGCGGAAATTTAGTTGGCAGCTTGTAGTTTAGGGTCGCTTTCCCACATGAAGGTTTTTTCAAATTTATTTACCACCTAAGTTTAATAGCATCAAAATATATGGCCTAAAGCGTGTCGTCAGTGTAGGGCTTTTTTTTAAGAAATATTTTGTCAAAGCATTAGGCTTTTTACTATTTTTATATGTCGCGCGAATGGAGTCGCGGACGAAAGCTAGTAATAGATAATACAATTACTTTTCCCATTGTTGAATTGACTAATCGTTTAAGACGGAGCGTCTGTTTATTATTCCTTTGCAGCAAACCTTCTAATTGGTCCATCAAAATTATTCCATCTGAAAAACATGAACAAAGTTACACATTTATAAGTGATATCCAAGAATCCGATTTATGTATAAAAAGAGTTAACCTCCTAGGAATTATGAAAGTCCCTTTTCGCTTACCACCCTTTTCTTATAAGCAAAAGTCGAGAAGGGAAAGTGGATTTGACAGAAGAGGAGATGCATAGGAAGAGTAAATGTCCTCTTTATGTGCGTCTCCTCCTCCGTAGAATAAGAGTAGGCAACGCATCTGCAATTTCGGATGTCTACGGGTAGCGGTCGATTCGCCATTTTGGCGGATTTAGGTGGCCGCTTGCTCGTTTGCCACCTTACTAGTATGGTATAAAAAAACCTATTCAGTATAGAAATGCAACGTATGGCCGGTTTCCCAGCTATTTTTAACCATTCATTAGTGTTATAAGTACCATAACTTCATGCGTTTCCTAATTACGTAACTTGAGTTTTTCTCCATTGAAACTTAGTTCAACTTAATGCTTATGAATCTGTAGGTAATCTATACTAATGTTATAAAGAGGAAAGAAATATTTTTATTTGAAATAACTCAAAAACTAATGGGCTGATTTCAAAAATTCTCACACCATTAAAAAGCTGCATTATCAGTGAGTAACATAAGCTATATTTATTTCACGCAGACGAAGTCGCGCGCAACAGCTTTAATTAAATTTAATCTTACTTTCACATTCAGTTTCTGTCTTCTCTCTTAACAAAATACTGTCAAGAACTTCCTTTTTACTTTTCTCTTCTAGTTTTCTGTTAGCACCGGATTTAGCTATCTGAAATAGAACAGTCTCACGATATTGTGTCATATTGCTATCTCTGTTTTTTACAATGAAAGTGAGAAGAATAATAATACGTACTTTTAGGTCAGTAGCAACATTAATGTATTCCTTCTTTAATCTTCGTAGTAGATCATCTTGTCTGCGGAACATCGGGTGAACTCCTTTCACACGATTCGATCTGTCAGCTTGTATCATACGAAACTGTAAAAAAATATACTAAGAGCGGGTACACTTTTGACTAATTTATCGCACCACAGTTGTGCGATTGTCGATTGTTTCGCAGCCAATTATTTTTTTAGTTGCACAACTAAACATTGAGTAGTGTGCCCAGCTCCAAGTTCATGGGAATCAAAACTACTAGGCCGATTTCAAAAATTCTTGCACCATTAAAAAGCTACGTTATCAGTCAGTAACATAGGCTATGCTTTTACTTTTTAATAATTCCACGCAAACGAAATCGCGAGCAACAGTTGGCCTATCTATACTATTATAATAAAACGTAAACACACACTTCTTTGTTGCCCAAGATGTCAGCAATTACAGCATATTTTTGAATAATTCTTTCTTTAATAAAAAGCCCTACACTTGCTCACGTTTAAGGCTACATATTTTAACGCTATTAAACTTAGGGGGTAAATATTTTGGATAAAAACCCTAATGTGGGAAAGAGACCATAAGTTGCTGCCAACATGAAAGAAACAAGGTTGTCATCATGTCACGTCATTTTAACATTTGCAATTGATAATTTGACACATGTAAACAATAAAATAAAATTTTCATAATTTTATGCGGATGAAGTCGCACGGGAACAGCTAGTTCTATTATAAAGAGGAAAGGTTTGTATTTTTGTATGTATTGAAATAACTCAAAAATTACTGCACTGATTTCACAAATTCTTTCACCAATAGTTTAGACTATTTTTAAATTTCACGTGTACGAAGCCGCGAGCAATGGCTAGTTTGTGATAAGCATTCAGAAGAATAGTCATGACAAAGAGATCTAAAGAAAATAGAAGTCTACGGTTACCGGGGATATTTGTTCAAAGTTACACAAGTTTTTAAAATTACATTTTCTTAATTAACCTGTCTTTGCAATCGTAAGTGGTCATCTTCCATCTTCTTCACAACTTCCAGGTCGTTTGCTTGTTCAATGCTCACGCTTGGCTGCACTTCCATGATTTCATAAAGGAAATATAATCTAGAAAAAAGTGAATGTAAAATTTTTATATCAATATCTCAAGAGCTTTGTCTGAGCCAACGGGATTCGATATTGTTGAGACTGACAGCTCGTTCACACTTGTCGTTTTTACGTCCGATAAAACATTGAGCACAGATTTCTGTCGGAAGGAAAGAAAAGTTTCAGTCGTTTTTAATCCTTGCCCAGATAACAATTCATTTATCTTTTCTATACCTTTCCTTCCCCATGAAGTTCAACACTCAATTATAAAGAAAATAGTGAGAAATGGTACATATCGTAATTAACCGAATAACTTCTACAAGACGCATATCTTCTGTGTGGTCAATCTGTCGGGTCATTGATGTAACTAATACTTTGAACTCTACCACTTTTATATTCTGTTCCTTAATAAGAGCGATAACCGTAATTCGTCTTCTCATAGACACTTGGATTGCATTAGAGATGCCGGCGTACACATTTGGTTAAACTATCCCACAACTGTTGTGCGATTGTCGATTGTTTCGCAGCCAATTCAACTGTTACTCTATATATGTTACTCTCATATGAATCAAAGCGATTCTAAATAGTGAACAAACAATAGAATATGCATATTATCAAAAAAACTTGATCGGATTGGTTAGCAGACTCCTGTGAATAGTCGACACTTGACAAATGAGAAAGAACCGTGACCCTATCTCATATTTATAGTGCTGACGTAGCATTGTTAGCGCCCGGCGACTGTTCCACGTTAGAACAAATAAAATAAAGCTTTATTTTCCCGTTGCCTGATATATCTTGTATTGTGTCTCCAATGGACGGGATTTGTTCGTTTCATCTTCATTTTGAATTCAGATCGATACGTTGTCTTTGTAAATATCTGTGTATTAGTTTATCTTTTGTAGAAATATTTTTCAGATAACTGGATTAGTGGTTTATCTAGTTGGAGCGTCGCTAGGAGGTAGGTGAGGCAGTAATTCCCCTCCTAAGAGAGTCAATCTTACTTACTAATATTATATATGCGAAAGTTCAGATGGATAGATGTTTGTTAGAGTTTGTAGCCTAAAAGGCTGAACGGATATTGATGAAATTTGGCATAGATGTAGAGGATAGTCTGGAAGGCCACAGGCTACTCATTTTTGTGTTTCTTAATTCCACACTGGAGGAGTCGAGGGCGAAAGCTAGTTGTAAAATGAAAAGTTTTTTTTAATGTGCCTACAATTCTGAGATTTGCGTAGAAAATCAAAGCCAGTAATGTTAGTAACTCCAATTAAAAATATCTTCGTTTTGTTGAAACGTTATGATTTATTTAATGGGTTTCTTATATGTAAAATATCTCTTCGACACATCCGTAACACGCTAGCAATGTTATTCATATTTATAAAACGAGCGAAGGAATATATTGTGAAAGAACAAAGAAACAGGGGTGCAAACCCCATTCCGTTTTACAATATCAAAGAAATTTTAATGAAATGGAAGAATGCGTCCACCGTGTCACGTAATACAGAGTTATTTGAATTGCAAATTCGCGACAAGAAAATATTTCCCCTAAGGTTCAGCGTGCATTTTATAATTACCCCGCAGTTTTGCGCCTGCCGTAAAAAATATACTCGCGGTAATTGCGTCGTGTGAGGTATGAATTGCTAATAAGTTTGATAAGGCGCGCTAATATAATGGTGAAAAATGTTGAGTAACATTGTAAGTTTGTGATAAAAATATATTTTTAAGCTAGAATTTAAATTATAAAACATAAATTTATGAAAGCTTAAATTTCTTTTTAAACTTGTATTGTGTCGTAGATTGATATTTAGATGTACAATCTATCGTACTTACTGCTTTTCTTAAAGGATTCTACTTACATATTAAATAAACAACATTAAAAGTAGGTTAAAGGTCCAGATTCTTTATTTATTGATGCTTATTCTATGTAGCACGTTGCTTCTTATTTATAGTAAGCAATATCTAGACGAAGGTCAGTTCAAGGTTATCCTGTACATCAAGTTCAATGTCAATTGACTGACAATATATCACGTTGCAAGACATAAAAGACGTCTCTACCTTACATACGCTTTTAGATAAAGAATTTATTTTATAGTCCACGAGCTGTTCCCGTGCGGCTTTAACCGCATGAATTTTTTTCAAAGTACAGAACCAAATTAAATATACTGTAGTAGACAAAGAAAGAAAAGGACATGAAAATAAAGAATGTTCCAAATTAGACCAGTAATTTTTGATTTTATTTGTCACATACCAAATACAAATCTTACCTCTTTATAATATTAAGTACTAGCTGTTCCCGTGCGACTTCATCCGCATGAAATTATGAAAATTTTATTTTATTGTTTACATTTGTCAAATTATCAAATACAAAAAATGACATGACATGACAACAACCTTGCTTCCTTGATTGGCAGCAACTTATGGTCTCTTTCCCACATTAGGGTTTTATGCAAAATATTTACCCCCTAAGTTTAATGGCGTTAAAATATATAGCCTAAAGCGTGACGCAAGTGTAGGGCTTTTTATTAAAAAAGAGAATATTCTAAAAGATGCTATAATTGCTGACATCTTAGGCAACAAAGAAGTATGTGTTTACGCTTTATTATAATAGTAAAGATATCTTTAACAATTCGTATTACAATTTACAACAAATAGAGCATAAATAATCCAGTAAACAGTGCGTTTATCACACGTCACAACAAGATGTGCCGCGACCGCAGTCATCATAAAACACGCGTTAGTGACGTCATCAGCACTGTGACGTCACGACACGCGTGCAACTGTCAGCTGGTGTGGTATAGTGAGATGGCTAACGGCGTTTAGAATCCTCTGGATTTACTTACATCTTGATTTTAACCGACTTTCATAAGTGTGGTTTTAAATTCTTCCAAAAAAGGAGGGGGTTTTAAGTTCGTCCCAAAAGGAGGTGGTTTTAAGTTCGACAGTATTTTATCTTTTGTACCTTGACCGATTTTGTTGATTCTTTATATTTTAAAGGTCCCATTACTTTATTTTATTTTTTACATAGAATGGAGTAGACGATTTCAATACTCGGATTGACAGAAATATTTTATACAGATTAAGTAATAATTAAATTAGCTATTACTTTGTCAAAAAATCGACTAGCAGTAGTTAGACATGAAATATTTGAATTCTCGCTACATTGCAAAAAATATCGAACTACACATTTTTGATGTAATAAAGAGTAGTGAGGCGTTGTCAGGCGTTTTTGTTGTCTATACCACAGTTGGATAAAGTCCATTCTTTGGCTCTTACCAGTAATTGCCTTGCCTTGATAATTATCAATTTTTGTTAGGCATGTTATAAGGGATGAATCGTATGTAACAAGGACGTTAGTTATGAGTG
>NW_013526582.1:2088631-2091896 GCF_000836215.1 Papilio polytes | reverse complement strand
AAGTATTCAGGTTTATAAGAACCTTGTGTACAACCTCTGGTTGAGTTGGATGTGGCCAGATATATCAATACTAATATTATAAAGTAGAAAGTATTTTTAGTATATTGTATGTAGTGAAATAAGTACAAATTATTGGACCGATTTCAAAAATCCTTTCACCAATAAATAGCTACGTTATCACTAACAATTGTAACAGTTTTTATTTCCTCGCGGACGAAGATACGAGCTACTGCTAGTATACTGTATATTTTAGAGAAATACTGGTAATTTTAGAAGTTCTTAAAGTAATGTAAAATACTTCGTATTATCAACCCGTGCGAAGCCGGGGCAGCTCGCTAGTACATTATCTTACTACTATTGTAATTGTAAACGTTTAAATGGATGGATAGATGGATGGATGTTTGTTAGAGTTTGTAGCCTAAACGGCTGAAGAGATCTCAATGAAATTTGGCATAGATGTAGATGATAGTCTGGAAGAACACATAGGCTACTTGCTTTTGTTTTTTTTTCAATTCCGCGCGGACGGAGTCGCGTGCGAAAGCTAGTAAATATAAACTCGAGTAATTTAACATAACAATGAACAAGTACTCTTTGTACTTCATTTTTAATTATAATACACTGGCCTTAGGTTTACGCGAGCGACGAATTTCTCATGGGGATACCTCATTTGCTCTGTTTCTAGTTTAATTGGAATTTATTTTAGAATAAAATTCAATTAAACTCTAATTAAAATTATAAAAAAACTAATTAAAATTGCATTAAGTAGTTGGTTTAGTTGTTGAATGAAACCATTACTACTACTCAGCCATATGACGCCATCTGGTGGGTATAGTCCTCCCCCAAAGATCACCACGATGATCGGTTCATTTTGAAAACATGACGAGCATGCCTCTGTCTCAAATAGCAAAGTATTTGCAGTTCATTTGGTGTTATTACTAATATAATAAATCGTAAACACACACTTCTTTGTTGCGTCAAATGTCAGCAATCACAGCATATTTTTAAATTATTATTTTTTTTTAACAAAAAACCCCTACACTTACGTCACGCTTTAGGATATATATTTTAGGCTATTAAACTTAGGGGCTAATTAAATTGGAAAAAACCTTAATGTAGGAAAGGGACCATAAACAACAAGCTGCCAACATTAAGGAAGAATTTATAATTTCATGCGGATCAATCGCACGGGAACAGTTAGTAATTAATATTGTCATTCGCTTGTAATACATTTAAAAGACAATAACAATTTATTAGTTTGCTAGCTGTTCCCGTGCGGCTGCACCCACATGAAATTATAAAAAAAATATTTTACTGTTTAGATTTGTCAAATTATTAATAGCAAATGTCGAAATGACATGACAAACCTTAGCAACTTTTTTTCTTGATGTTGGCAGCAACTTATGATCTCTTTCTCACATTATAGTTTTTATCCAAAATATTTACCCCCATGTTTAATGGCGTGAAAATATATAGCCTAAAGCATGACGTAAGTGTAGGGCTTTTTATTTAAAAAAGGATTATTCAAAAACATGCTGTAATTTCTGACATCTTAGGCAACAAAGAAGTGTGTGTTTACGCTTTATTATAATAGTATAGATGGTTATTCCTATGTATTAAAGCCACACACCGGTTATCGTGGGCATAAGACTTCTAAACGAAGACAGCATAATCGGCTTACTTCAGCTGCAAAGCTGCACGTTATAAAGCGCTCGCGGGCGCCGCAGCGCTCTAAGAACTGGGGATCCAGTATTCATTCGCAGCATGAAACGTTTTCATTTCGACCGCTATAGTCGAAACGGCTGTATTTACACCGTATCGTAATGTACAAAAGAACAATTTTTGCTTGATGTCTATTCAAATATCCTAAATATAATTAATATACTCGTAGATGAATCATGAACTTAACTAAACCTTGTAGTAATCAATGTTGTTGTCTCTAATAAATATGGCAAAGTATTTCAAACATGTAAATATACCATGCAATTACAATGTTCTTGATGCTACAAATAAAAATAAATCAAACACTCTTTAGAAGGTTTAGTAAACTATTAAAATTGCATGAGTAACTATTGTACAAGTACTATTTGTAAAATGGTTATTTCTAAATGTAAATGTTAACGCATTTGTAACATTGGATACACTTCGGTGTGAGCTGCGGCCGTTGGTCGGCTTTGTTTGTGAAAATCCTCTCTTGAACGTTGTTGCGTCGCGTTCACTTTGAAACTGCCGCCTGTTCCTCAAACTTTCGCTACAATTGACTTTTTACACCGCATAAGCTCTGTTGCTATTTGTTGTAAAACTCTACACAACACGTTTTGCAAATTAGCTATCCCCAAACTTTTCGTTTTACGATTGAGAAATTTTAAAACAGACTAGTTATTTCTCGCGACTGCTTCCATGTGGAATTAAAAAAGTAATAAAAGACATAGCCTATGTTAATGACAACGCAGCTTTTTAATGGTGAAAGATTTTTTCTTGAATTAATAACAAAAATACAAATCTTTCCTCTTTATAATTTTAGTATAGATAGTAAATAAGTTAGTTAGCAAGATAACATGTTATTACACATGTTTCCATCAATGGAAACGGTTACCACATGTTGAAATAATTTTAATTCGATATCCGTTGCCATGCCGCAGTAACAACGTCAAATAGAATTTTAAATATTCCATATTTGAAATCGGAATGAGATTTGATTTTAAATCGTACTTTCCGATTTGAAATGCGGGAAATTGATTCATTCGCCTTACTATTGCAAACATATTTTTATCCCGCGGAAGACATCGTGGAGAAAAGTTAACATGTAACGAATGCTAAGTATTTTTAGGACACCATAAAGTAAACACTGCCCAGTACAAGGATAAACAGACATAATAAATGTTTGTTTTTAATCACATATCCTACTGCGGGTTAAATTTTAGGTGAGTTTTCTGTTACTCTAGTTAATGAAAAGTCCCGCTCAAAGAACAACAAACATTAACTTAGTGGATGTGACGTCACAGAAAAAAGTAAACATAAGTAACTAAAATAAATTGACGTAAAGTTCTGAATCATTTTGTTCTTATGCATGAACGAGCTGTTGCCCGCGACTTCGTACGCGTGGTATTAGAAAACATACAAACTATATAAATTACAAAAAGCTAGGTTTCCCTCGGCAACAGGACATTTCTCGGAGATGAAGCTTATCCCATGTGTACTCCAGACTTTGTTTTATATCTGTGCCAAATTTCAATAAGATATGTTGTACCGTTGTAGAATGATCGAG
>NW_013526582.1:2070305-2088157 GCF_000836215.1 Papilio polytes | reverse complement strand
TGGATGCCCGATGGAACATGTTCGTGTCCATTGTGTCGTCTCACCCATTAAGGGGAGACTTGTCACAAATAAATGACAATATAACTTGTAGGGAGTCAAGAAGGTGTATGCGGTTAGACCGTGTGCGCCCTCCCGAAGTCCCGGGTCGATGGGGCCAAGGTCGGTGGTGGGTTATAAAAAAAAAATTAAAAATGAAGAAGTGTGCGCTCCATATAAGCTCTTAGGAATCAAAGCGAGGCTAAACAGTTGTTCGATAGTTTAGTCAAAGGTGTACGCACGCTCTAAGTTGATTTAATTCATTCTATTTGAAATATAGTTTGAACTTGGAATTTTCTTTGTTAAATTAAAACCTTACAAGATTTATTTTCTTTGTTTTTTTACTAATATTCTAAAACAGTAAACAGGCTGTCATTTAGTGTGGATCAATTGACCTTCGTCCTGATGTACAGGATCTGTGACCTTCGAATGACCTTGAATACATATTGCTAAGAATAAATCAAGTGAAGGTAAGAAAATTATTCAAAATTTAGGTGGCCAAGTTAATTGTACAGTTATGTATAAAACAAAATTAAACGTAGTTTTTTCATTAAGTTAGTAGATATAATATATTTGAATATTATGTAATATTTAGTTGATCGAGTTTTTTTTTCATATATTTATTATGGTTATGTATAGAATAACTAATATTTGATCTTTCAAGATTAAAAAAGTCTCGATATTATTTTTCTTTTCTATACTAATATTATAAAGAGGTATATTTGTATTTTTGATTTTTGTATGTATTGAAATAACTCAAAAACTACTGGGCCGATTTCAAAAATTCTTTCACCATTAAAAGCTACATTATCAGTGGCTAACATAGGTTATGTTTTTTTATCATTTATCAATTTTACGCGGGCGAAGTTGCTAGCACTAATTAGTGTTATATAATTTTAGTGTCTTGAGAAATGAAACTAAGAGACATTATAAATAACATGCGGTGACCTTCAGAGTTAAAACTTGTGTTTAACTAAATTTTTGGGTTATTCCATTTTTTTATTCCATTGCATCTACGTTCTACATCCGTAATGTATCGGTAGCATGCTTTAGTACGGTACAATAGCTGTACAAATATATTCAAGACGTGACGTACGCGGGCTGGCAGCGGAATACAAATGCTTATCATTCTATGCAGTTCCGAACGCGGAGGTTGTTCGAGAATATTGATGCATCTAACATTTCTTATAAATTACCTTTATTTTGTATTCGAAAATGATGCGGAATAATATTTATACTATACTAGCTGTTCCCGTGCGACTTCATTCGCATGAAATTATGAAAATTTTATATTATTGTTTACGTTTGTCAAATTATCAATAGCAAATGTCAAAATTACATGACATAACAAACCTTAGCAATCTTGCTTCCTTGATGTTGGTAGCAACTTGTGGTCTCTTTCTCACATTAGGGTTTTTATCTAAAATATTTACTCTATACGTTTAATGGCGTGAAAATATATAGCCAAAAGCGTGATGTAAATGTAGGGCTTTTTATTATAAAATAATTATTCAAAAATATGCTGTAATTGCTGACATCTTAAGCAACAAAGAAGTGTGTGTTTACGCTTTATTATAATAGTATAAATTTTATACGAGAGATATCTATCGGTAGTTTTAGAGAGTGCACACCTTTGACTATATCGCATAACTGTTTATTTTCGTTACTACAAGTCGATTTTAAGTTGTGCAAATAAACAGTTGATTTGGCTGCGAAACAATTGACAATCGACAATCATATGGTCATATGGCACGGTGTTAAAAGGTGTTCGCACGCTCTTATACTTTGCTTATTACAAATATTATAAATGCGAAAGTCTGGATGAATTTGTTACTGAAATATTTTTTTTTCATTAACAGAGGTCAATGCAATAAGGGACAGCTGAAGTTACATAGATTACTGGAGAAAGGGAACATAGATTTTTTATGTCAAGGTTTCACCAGTGAAAACTGACGTTCAAGAAATATTAGCACTGTAGAAAATAATCTTGGTTTTATAACTTTGATTGTAAAATTTATGGTTAGCTAAGCTCGCTATATCTCTGTTTAATAAATCTTTTGACGTTTGCTTAAAGATTTACGATTGAGTGCCTTTGTCATTTTTAGTTTTTTTTATTTTTGTCTTTTATGTACAGGTTGAGAAGCTCATTTTAAATATTTTTTAAGATAGATTTCTGAGAAAACTTATTCTAAAAAAAGCGAAGTAAAGATCACTCAGCGAGAAATTACTACAATTTCCAGGGTAATTAAGACTGTCTTAGTACTATTTCCAATTCGCGGCTGTAATTTTGTACAGCAGTCGAGCCAGTGGAAATACCACTATAAATAGCGGATAACAGCTTAGTGGGAATAGTGCTTAATATAGCTATAATATTATTTTACAAGTTCACAGTAAGAGAAAACAGTATTTTAAGGTGCGTACACCTGGAACTAAACTGTCGCACAACTGTTTAGTATACCTTTGATTCCTATGCGCTTATATGATGCGCAGACTACTCGATTTTTAGTTGTACTATAAAAGTTGAATGGGCTGCGAAACAATCGACAATCGCATAATAGTTGTGCGATATCTAAACAAAAATGTGCGCCCGCTTTAATTATCTTACTAATATTATAAATGCGAAAGTTTAGATGTATGGATGGATGGATGTTTGTTAGCGTTTGTAGCCTAAACGGTTGTACGGATTTCCATGAAATTTGGCACAGGTTTAGAACATAGTCTGGAAGAACATATAGGCTACTTTTTATCTCGGGAATAGTTACGGTTCCCGTGGGATTCATTAATTTAGTTTTTTAATGTTTACTAGATCATTCTGCAACGGTTCAACATATCTTATTGAAATTTGGCACAGATATAAAACAAAGTCTGGAGTACACATGGGATAAGCTTCATCCCCGAGAAATGTCCGGTTCCCAAAGGAAACGTAGCTTTTTGTAATTTATATAGTTCGTATGTTTTCTATTACCACGCGGACGAAGTCGCGGGCAACAGCTCGTACAAAGTATTTAACAATAGACTGAGGAAAACATTGTTTGCTATACATGTATAAAGACAGTGAAAACTCACTTTAAAAATAATAAATTAGTTGATTATAGAAGAAATTAAGTGTACATTTTTCTTGAATTTCGCTTTTTACAAGCTATTATAAGGTTTAAAGACTTTATTCTCAAATAAAAAGTCACGTATATGAGAATATTACTGCACTTATTAGCTAGTCGCCGTTATCCATTATTTTATGATTTTCACACAATTTTTTAAAATATGTTGCGATAACACTGATTTGAATAAATTAATTGTGCTCACTTTTTTACTCATACTTCATACTAATCATACTAATATTATAAATGCGAAAGTTTAGATAGACGGATGGATGGATGCTTGTTAGAGTTAGCCTAAACGGACGAACGGATCTAGATGTAATTTGGCATAGACGTAGAGTATGGTCTGGAAGAACACATAGGCTGCTTAGTTTTTTTTTAATTCCACGCGAACGGAGTCGCGAGCGAAAGCTAGTAGAAGATAATTCTTAAACACAGGAATCTTAGTTAAGTCGTTAATTAACCTTAGTGTCAAAAAATATGTTCTTATTCTTAACGAGCTGTTGCCCGCGACTTGTCCGCGAGGTATTAGAAAACATATGAACTATATAAAATCCAAAAAACTACGTATCCCTCAGGAACCAGACATGTCACGGGGATGAAGCTTATCCCATGTGTACGTAAGACTTTGTTTTATATCTGTGCCAAATTTCATTAAGATATGTTGAACCGTTGCAGAATGATCGAGTAAACATTAAAAAACTAAATCAATGAATCCGACGGGAACCGTAACTATTCCCGGGATATATAGTAACCTATGTGTTCTTCTAGACTATGCTCTAAACCTGTGCCAAATTTCATGGAGATCCGTTCAGCCGTTTAGGCTACAAACTCTAACAAACATCCATCCATCTAAACTTTCGCATTTATAATATTAGTAAGATTTGTTGAAAAGTTGTGCTCCTTCGTAAGTAATATTTTTGCACCATAGTTCGCTATAAAATCAGTAACTTGTTACTTTTTAAATAGAACTAAAGTATGGAAATTAAAAATGAGTTATATATCAGTTTAATTAGTGCAGTGTGAGTTGACATGTCTCATCCTCTCGAGACAGGCACGTTCGCTCCCGTGTTCTCAGTTAATTGCTGTTCAACTAGTTCTGAAACCCCCAACGCCCTCTATCGGTTTATTTAATTTACAGTTAGATTGAGGCTTTCGTTTCATCACTATTAGATTATACTATTTATTAATAAAGAAACCGGTAGGTTAATATTTGATACTAAAAATTCTTTTGGTTGAACATTTTTGGGCAATGGAAACCTACTGTAAGAATCTAACTAAGTTTAATTTCTTACTAAAATGTTCGAGAATGATTTATGTGTTAACTGGCTGTTGCTTGCGACTCCGTCCGCGCGGAATTAAAAAAAAGTAATTAGATTATGTGTTCTTTCAGTCTACGTTCTACATCTGTATTAAATTTTATCGAAGCCCGTTCAGCCGTTTAGGCTACAAACTCTAACAAACATCCATCTAAATTTTCGCATTTATGTATAACTAGCTTTCACCTACGGCTTCGTTCGCGTGGCATCGAAAAAAATAAAAGTGAATAGCCTATGTGTTCTTCCAGACTACCCTCTACATCTATGCCAAATTTCATCGAAATCTGTTCAGCCGTTTAGGCTACAAATTCTAACAAACATCCATCCATCCATCTAAACTTTCACATTTATAATATTAGTAAGATATTAGTATGATAATATGATTAGCAATAGGGCGAAAATACAATGCCAGTAATTTGCATGCCAGTGGCATTAAAACTAGTTAAGTTTGACTTGCAAAAAAACAAAAGAACATAATACCCATGCGTTATTTTAAAGTAATAAACAAATGCCTGGCGATTTACCGCTCGAAAATTTATTTTGTTTTTAATTAGAACAAAACAGCATCGGCAAAAGCTTAACAATTAAAATAATTAACTTCAATGCAATTTATCTTCATTTAACTATAAATAATAGTCCAATTAACAAATAAATATTATTAACCATGTATTTTTAGTAAAATTAAAATGTAATATTCAATGGAAATTGAACAAAATTACTTGGTATTGTTGTATTAATAATTTGTTAACAGTAATTTGTAATAATTGTCGAATGGTGTGCGTGTTGTTAATAATTATTAATAATTCATACAACATTTAAGCTTTAATAGGTTCAAATTAATAGTTATCTATACTAATATTGTAAAGAGAAAACATTTGTACTTTTGTATGTATGGACATAACTCAAAAACTACTGAGCCGATTTTAAAAATTCTTTCACTGTTAAAAAGGTAATTTATCTGCGATTAACATAGGCTATATATTTTAATTTTACGCGAGCGAAGTCGCGAGCAATTTTAGTTAGTTTATAAATTTAACCTTGCACTACCCTTGACAAGCTAAAATAGCCTTAAAGCAAAAAAAGATACTGTAAAATGTTATTTACAGTCGCAGTGTCGTTTAAGAAGACTAGGGGCTTGTCCCACCACTGGTTGATAAAGGTTAGATCACATATTTTACTCGTGGATTGTTATCAATTTACTATTTGTTGGGATAGGCCTTAGTATAAAATATTGAAAGTAGAAACTTAAATTAGCTATTAAAAGATCGAGTAACACTTTCACTGCTTTCAGAAGCCGATATTAAAAGTTTTGCACTTTTTCTTATAATTGGTTGAGTTGCAGTGTAGGCCTACGTTACTTGGATTGGCGCTAAGTTCGCGCGCGCGGGGCGGCATGGTCCACGCAGGCGCCACTTCCCGCCATTTTGTTAGGGAGGAAAGCTCTCGTGGATATTGCAATGTTTTGGGGAAATCTGTAAGTATTATTGAAATATTGGTATTAAGTTTTGTTAGGAGAATGTAGTAGTTAAAAGTTAAATAAATCATTATTCAATACTAATCGAGTAACCTTCATAAGTTTTTTTTATTTAACCTCCACGTAGACAAAGTCGCAGGTGTTAGCTAGAAGATAATTATTTTATATTGATAATATTTACTTCTCTGTTATTGAAGAATTAGTTAAAAATTAAGGTCTTCAAACAAACCTTTTAGTTCGTACTAATAAAAGCAAACTTAAAAATATACCACTAAATTACCAACCAATAAAATGTAAGATAAATTCTAAACAAACCAAACATTTAAACAAACAAATAATTATTTTACATGCTCTAGATTTAATCAAAATTATTGCAAATCAATGTTAGTATCACCAACACTGAATTTTCCCGACAAACGTAGTAACCCCGAAAGCTCGGTCATTTCATCTGCTTCGGTCAGTCGTTTTCCCGCTGTAGACCCGAACACACGGCCGGCAACCGCGTCATCATGTGCCCTGTGTAACGAGTGATTGGTGATGTGATGTGATCATATATAACGCATGTCTTAAACACACGTAAGTATATATAATTTATTTATATAATTCGACTAATTAACAATGACCTTGTAGTGTCACATCTTAAATGTCTCGTAAATAAAGGCATTTATGTTTAAATAGATGAATTTTATTGTGCTATTGGATTTTGGGAATTTAAGTCCATTTTAAGTAAATAAACTACATCTTGAAGACAAGAGCTTTTCCTCGTTAGATTATTTGGAATCTTTTGTCTGATAGATATTTTTAATTAATCGTATAAATAACAACAAGGACTGGGTTTTGCTTATTTTTATGACGAGTTATCCTTAATTTAGGACAGATTCGTGATTATAAAATAATGCTCACTTAAAGCTTAAGTGAAGTATGAAAAAAAGGAGATGTAGACATTTGAAGCTTTTATATGTTCCATAGGTTCCATCTTATTACTGGTTTAGTTTGTAAATTATTCCGTTATTTTTACTTAATATTAAAAACTCTACATTTCATATTGTCTGATAAAAATGACAATTTTTTTTTATATTTTCTTAACGATTCGATTCCTGAAATAACAAAGTTATTTTCGTATTCATAAGTATCAAAATTTCGAAGATAAAAAGGAATAAAAAAACGTGAATCTATTCACACTATTGGGGTTTTATTTCAATTTTATTACTTCAAGTTATTTTGTAAATATACTTAAATAGTCAAACTAAAATAAAAACATCAGGATTGTCCACAATAAAAATCTTTTATGACATGTCTACTCAGTTACTCTCATAAGCGTGTAGTTTTTTTGCATTTATATCAATTACATATGACTTATGTAAGATTACTTCAATATACAATTGTTCCCTTATGTCTGTGTAATCTATATTTGAGGAGAAGAAATTTGTATCCCTTTTTAAGAAAATTACGAGAACTAATAAACGTATAATTTGGTACAACAGACATTATTATGTGGAAATGGTGGATAAAGTTATTTTTAATTTTCTTTCTTACTAATAAACTAGCTTTCGCTCACAATTCCGTCCGCGTTATGTAAAAAAAAATAAAAGTAAGTGGCATATGTGTTCTTCCAATTCTTCCAGATTATCCTCTAAATCTATGCCAAATTTCATCAAGATCCGATCAGTAATTTGGGCAACAAACTCTAACAAACATCCATCTACACTTTCGTATTTATAATATTAGTAAGAGGAGAATGTTTGCATAGATAAATGTTTGTTACTATATCTCCAAATTCTGAATATTAATTAAATTTGGTACAAAAATAGGACATTGTCTGGAAGAACACATAAGGTACTTACACTATTTTAAATTCCGAAGAGACTGAGTCGCGGGCGACAGCCAGTAATTTAATATGAACGATAATGTCGCCGCAATATTAATTGTCTAGAAGAACATGTTAGAGAATTCAAATTCACGTCTCTTCAAACGCTTTAACAATTCACTCGGCCGTTTTTTGGCTTCTTAAATTATATTTCCACTCTTTTAGTCAGGGGTCAAACTTTTTACTGAAGAAGTATAAATTACAGTGAAGATAAAAAAAATATTTTTCTTATCTCATAGAGTTTTGAGGCGGCTAATAAAATTAATGGGTTTATTTCTCGGCGCGGGGGAAAAATATTACCTGAATAAAACAAAAGAAAGGTCCAAGTGAAAATAGAATTGAAGTAGAAATAGTTGAATATGAGGTAGATACGGACGGGAATACACGTTCAGATATCTTCAAGAGATAGTACGCTATGAGACGACTCCGAATCAAGTTTCGTACACGACCATCCCTCAATTTACAAGCCCTTAGCTGTGATAAAATTACCGGGCTAGCTATTTGCATATCAGTTACTGGCGTGCCAGTTAGCATAGCTTGTAACTGAAACGTGCTAAGCAGTGTACTAGCTACTACCCTTTGTATTCCCTTTACGGTAGAAACAACATATGTCGACGTTTTCATTTATTTTAAATTTAATAGCTACTTGTTTCAAATTTCGAAGTTGTTATATTTACATACTATTTTTCGCCCACGATTCTGTACATGTGGAAATAAAAAAAATTAGTAGTCTATGTGTTCTTCCAGACTGTTCTCTATGTCTATGCAAAAAGATAGAATTATAATATTAATAATACTGGCGTTAAGTGGAAGTTAAACTGCGTTTAGACTGCTGATTACCGGACACCAAATTGTACTCACCTTCCTCCTCCTTTGTTACATCACACTTTACAATCTTAGTACATATTATAAATGCGAAAGTTTAGATGAATGTTTGTTAGGGTTTGTAGCCTAAATGGCTGACAGGGTCTCTATGAAAATTGGCATAGATGTAGAGGATAGTCTAGAAGAATACTTAGGCTACTTTTTTTTTGTCAATTCCTTACGGAATCGCTTTCGAAAGCTTCTTTAATCATAAAAGTCGTGAATGAAATTATTAATTCATTGCTTAAGTGCAAGCTACCTGAATAAACAGTGAGATAATGAAACGAATAACTTTAAGTCCAAGCGCAAATCGTAGTTCGTTGACCCATATTTTATACAGTTGCATCTGGAGTGGAACACTTCAAATTGACTGCGATTGACTCACAAAGAGACGCCGAGATTCGATGGAGATATCACGTGCTGAATGTTGATTAAATGATTTCTATGATAAAGATGAGTCTTTTTATTTTTGGATTATTAAACACTTAACAACTAGTATTATAATTGGGAAAGTTTAGGATAGATGTTGGGTAGAGTTTGGCAGCCAAATTACTGAACGAATCTCGATGAAATTTAGTACACATGTAAAGTATGGAAGAATGCATAGGCTACCTACTTTTTTATTTTTATTTTACACGGACTGAGTCGCCGGTAAAATACATAGTACAATTTTCTTTGTTCAAAAAGTTTTTGTCACTAAATTCTCATTTTTATCACATTTGTGTACGAATGAAAATTTGATAGTACTTAAAACTCCTTGATAAATAAGAAATTCACTAAAAAATATTATTAGAAAAAAACCATAGCTTCAATAACCAAGTTTAGTGGATCTCGTAGATCATCTACGGTGTCTACAGTCTACGGTTTCTACGAACGCTCTACGAATTAAAGATGACGTCATCAAACAACACTTAAGTTAAGTCAATAACGTCAAATTCCACACGGGAATTGTATCATAACAAGAGTATATTGAGCTGTGAATACATAATCGTAGTATATCGGTGCTCAGGTGTGATCACGCCCTAAGGACCATGTCAATGCACTTTACCTCGTTACGATCAAACGTAATGCTACACTCAGATCATTACGTAGCGCATGATACGTTAGTCTCTTATTACATATGATAGCAATAGAAATTACTTGGCTATTTGTTTAAAATATTTTAATGTTTTGAGAACGGATATAATAATGTTTGAATGGTAATTAGATTAGCAAACAAATATACGGATAGTGGAAATTAAAAAAAATGTAATGTGTTGAATTTGGAAATGCGTATAACAGTCGGTTTCTATTACATAAGTAGTAAAGAATACGCTATTAACTACTCTGTGAGAATACCTATTGTAATACTATCTCTATTTTACCAAAAGAATAACTTTAGCAGTGGAAATCCACCCTTATTCCTGTTGTACACATTTGTCCTACAAACTTGTAAAAAACTCGTTAAGCTGTGTTCAAACACGAGTATAATCCTCATGTATCGATATCTATTAATTTCTATTTAATGTACCGAAAGGAGGCTTTGTTACAAAGTTTATTTAGGTACGTAGGCATTATTTTCCTTTGTACCCTCATTAATACTTCGAGGATTACGTAAAGGGTGAAATAGAAAATAGATATCATTGTAATTTAACGATTGTTACACTAGCTTTGAAGCGTCTTGGAATTATACGAAATTCTTTGACACATGCCAGTAAGACGAGGTAGTAACTGGCATACTAGCCAGTAAAATTGTATTAGAAACGTCTCATTAAGCTACGTACTGGCCACGCCTTCAACTTATTTGCACGCTGTCATAATCACATTGAGCTAAGTACTCAAAGCTAGGTACTGGTATGCTAAAGCATTCAAAACTATATTTGAGACGCTGACCAAAGAGATTAAAAAACTATATAGAGGTGGCATAGTTGACACATTACTTAATTATATTTATTTTGTAACAAGTGTTTAGTTTATTTAATACTTAAGAGGGAGATTATTATAATTTTGTAAAGTGTTTTATAACATGTCAATACTAGCTGGCGTACTAAGCTTGACAACTGATATAGTACCTTTCAGAGAAAGTACCGGTGTAAAAATGTTGTTCACTGCCTCGTTTATAAATATCTTTAATGTCTATAACAGTCGCTAAAGACGCTCAGTTCCTGCGTACTGTTGTACGATTTTTAAATCTAGAATAGAGTCGAAGTCAAATTGAATTCAGTTGACTGAACTTGTGTGAAAATTTTTAAATCGTAGCTTCATGTCTACAGGTGAACGCCAGTTCGTTTGCGACGCTCGAATGAATATTGTAGCTACAAAAGTATCCTATAATTAAAGAGATTTAAAAATATATAGACAAGGCATAGTGAACAAAATTTTTTATGCCACTTTGTGTTTTGTATTTATTATTTAATGACACCTTTTTGTAATTAATTTGAATAAAGATAATTATTTTGACATGTGGTTTTGAGGATGTATTAATAGAAGTTAGTGAAATTATGTGAAAATGTATAAAGTGCAGTGTCTACTATGCCTACTCTATATTATTTGAATGTCTTTGATTATATCGTATCGAATTGATTCGCGTTATAAATCTCTTTCCCGAGATAAGCCGGTCAGAGCCCCGCCGAGCGTTGGATCCTGCAATTTGTTAAAAGCGATTTCGCCTAATACAATCAGATATACAATGTTAATTATAATTCTTTTGCCTACATCTATTTATTAATGCTGACGCCTCGTTCTATACAGTAATTCAGTTTTATCAGAGAATGGCAGCTACAGATCTTTTTTTTGATATTACAAGGTGGAAAACTAGCGGCCATCTGAATTCGCTGAGAAAGCGAAGCGACCACTGCCCGTAGACAACCGCAATTGGAAATGCCTTGTCTACCCTTAATTAACGGAGAAGGAGATGCACATAAAGAGGATATTTCCCTATCCTATTGCGTCTCCTCCACTGTCAAATCTATTTGCATAGTAACATAAATGCAACCCGACTGTTAGAGCGCTTTAGCGATTGTCGATTGTTTCAAAGTCAATTCAATTGTTTAGTTGCACAATTAAAAATGAGAGCACATAGGAATTAAAGTGCAACTAAACAGTTGTGCGATAGTTTAGTCAATGGTGTGCGCGCTCTTAGTGGTAACCAGAGCGTGTCGTAATCGACTTGCCGACGCAGACCGCTCGCCCGAACCGCCGCTGTTGACTGTACTAACATTGAGATTGTTAATTACTGGACTGACTATATATTTTATTAACCGACTTCAAAAAAGGACAAGAGACAGCATTAACATTTGAGAGTGAATCTGTTATGTTGTCAATGATGTCTTTTAATTTTAGTCCTTTTCCCTTTGCACTCTTTTCTTAAGACGAATGGATGTGAAGGAAAAGAGGATTTGACGAAGGAGGAGACTCGTAGAAAGAGGAAATGTCCTCTTTATGTGCGTCTCCTCCTCCGTCAATCAAGGGTAGACAACGCATCTGCAACTGCGGATGTTTATGGGCAGCGGTCGCTTTCCATTTCGGTGGATTCAGGTGGCTTGCTTGCTCGTTTGCCACCTTATATTATAAAAAAAAAACTAAATAATTACAGCCTTACAAATAAACGCAGTATAAAGTTAAACTTAGGAATAAACTAAATGTAATCAACTATTAGTATAAATTTGGTGAAAAAATACGTATTTAGATAAAATTGTAACTATTGGTAAAACTGTAGAGTAATGTAAGTAAATGTGTGTAGCAGCCTTTATTAAAATTCGGTAAAGTATCTTTGGTTATTTTTGTTCATAAACCTTTGCGTCTTTAGCATACTCCCAAAGGTATATTTATCTATGTATATGAAATTCCAACTAAATATTCCTTCCAATGCTTTCTTGACCCTGTTCTACAAAGCGGTGGTATTCGAGAAATTTCCTTCAAGAGGTCAAAGGAAATAACAATTTAAGTCGATATATTTTAACATCGGGGTGCACACCCTTCCGTCGCGAAAGATATATTTTATGCTAATATATATGCTATTACCATTGTGGGCTATAAAACTTAACATCTTTGCACGAATGGGTCAGCTCACCCGCTGTAATACCACGACCACACAGAAGGGGTGAAGTGAGAGCGATTCCGTTAGGCAACGCATTTACTATTGCGAATGTCTATAAGCAGCGGTCGCTTTGCTATTTTGGCAGATTCAACTGGCAGCTTGTAAGTTTGCTACCTTATGATTTAAAAAAGTATATGACCACGCTAATGTCCATAACATCAGCGACGAATAAACCCCCATTTTACTTAACAATGTCTATCTATATTTTAGGGTAATATAGTGTTTGTCTTAGTGGCCTTTAGACTCAAACCATAAACAATTATCTATGTTATTACTTAAAATTAGTGGCTTTGAGACTACAATCCCGCGTAGCCCTAATGTAAGGCTATTATCTTACGTAACGGACGCCCTTCCTGATTTATTATCCACATTGTTAGTTTGGACTTTGCCACCCTTTAATGTATTGTAAACCACAAGAACATTGTATGAATGCAAGTTTTAGTTATTTTTGAAATCAAATAATTTTAAAACCTTATACATAAAGCTCACTGCACACGATCAGTTTTATTTGAATAGTCGATTTTTTACCTTACAAGGTGGCAAACGAGCAAGCGCTACCTGAATTTACCGAAATGGCGAAGCGACCGCTGTCCATAGACATCTGCCATTGCAGAGGGGTAGGCCCTTAATAGACGGAAGAGGAAGTGCAGATAAACAGGATATTTCCCCTTCTTGTGCGCCTCCTCCGCCGTCAAATCCACTTTTTTATCCTGTCCTTTCCTCTTAAAAGAGAGTGGAAAGAAAAAGGGACTTGAGTTAGGCCTCAATCAAAAGAATCAATCAGGCCATATCAAATGAAACGCGGAATTGCTTCCACTTCACATCTGTCTTCTGTGTATTGCTGGGAGCGAGCCCTACCGGGCTCTACAACTAGGCTATTTACTTTTTTTCTTTCAATTCCACGCGGACGGAGTCGCGGGCGAAAGCTAGTATTTTATAAGTGAGTACTAAAATGGATGTATGTTCCCGCCCAAAGGTAAAATAGCCTTCAATAAGTTAGTTAAGTCATTTACCGTAGATTTAACTTCAAACATTTATTTTTAGATGTTTTTAAGGCTTCATTTAGGCGAAATTTCCGAGTTTTGGTCCATTCATTAAATTTGGACTGGACGTTTTTTATTTGCTCTTTAGAGGTAAATTCGGTCCAGACCTTAGTATTTCAAATTAATTTCACCCATGTTATAATTAAAAGCTTTGAGGTCTGCTTGTCCTTTCACTGAAATTTTAAAAATACCTTACGAATATTCAAGGCTTTTCCCCGTCTGGAGAAATGAGATTTTATAAGTGGACGGTATTCGTTTAGGCTTTTTTACTAATTAAACGCTTAATAAAATAATTCTGTAGATTAAATAATTACCAGTACTTGTATGGTTTACTTTTAAATGTTTGTAAAATAACAGTTTTTTTTTAACTGTTATCTTTTTTTGACTTAACTAAGTTTAGAACATCTAAATAATAAATGATTTGTAGTGTACTTATTTACATATTTATTTATCTATCTTTTTATTACACTACATTTATTTATTTATCATTTATTTATAACATCACATTCATAACACATACTATACATTCACACAAACACATTTCAATTTATACTCGTATATTTTACATGACACAACATTATACATACAAACAAACACGCACACTCCACATTTATATACATAATTTCAACGCCCTGCAGAACGTCGCCCGCGGCGCGTACGCACAACGTGCAAACCGCAAATCATGCACCAAGCCGCGCCGGCCGGCGAACAGTCGCCTCGCGCTGCTACACTGTGCTGACACCTCGCTCGTTTGCCCTCTCGCTCGCCATTTTGTCTACGTGTTATCTTTGTTTACATTGTTTCGTATTATTTTGTGTTAGTTTATAATTTTTATACACGTACGTTGCATCGTACGTTTTTGTGTATGCGCACAAATAAACTACATAGATTTTTTAACCATCGGTTAAATTTTGTTCACACAAATTACATTTAAACCAAAATAAATCATTGATTTTATTTCTCTTTAATTCCAAACAGTAAAAATATTTGAGACTCGATACTAAAAAATCCACCCCCCAGTTACTACGACACTGTTCTACCGACTATATCTAATGAAGCAGAAATTGTATTCACTAGCACTCTAGGAACCTTGTCGCATTTGTAAAGCGTAATGGAAACAAATCGTTGACTCGGCAAGCGATAGTCAACTCCGTTGCTCTAAAAATAGACATCATTATTCTTTGCTCGCTTAATACATTACTGACCATACCCAGCCCACTAGTATCTTATGCACTTAAACTAATCTTGATTTACCCGGTTACCCGGTACGAGCTGGGAATCTAATCCGGCCCGGTCGGGACTGACCGGGTGATCTTAACCGGGTCAATGAGGACTCATTACTTTGTAACTTCACGGATAATCCCAATAATACGGAAGGGGAGGCGAAATTAGCGCAGTTTCTCAGTTTGTTTCTTGTTGTGCTATTCAGTACAAACACACGATGTTTTTAAGTTTAATCGAAACTAAATTGTTTCGCTTAAGTGCACGAAACTTAACTATTTAATGGAAGTAACAAATAAAAACTGTTTCAAAATCACTTTCTTTTTAAGTGCTGGTTTTCCAACTTTTTGTTAAAATTAAATGCCGACTAATATCGATGTGATGTGATCACTACTCGATTTTCAGTAGTACAATTAAACAGTTTTGGCTGTGAAACAATCGACTATCGCATAATTATGCGTTTAGTCAAAGTAAAACGCCTTCTAACTCTTCACAAATATTCAAAAAAAATACATCATCTATACATATAATTTATTGGAGTGTCTGTAATATTAAAAAAAATATAGATTTCAAACGGAACGAAAGTCGCATTTAAATTTGTTTTGTGTGTCTGTCTGTAGGCCGCGTTTGTTCCGGGTAAGAAACGACTGGGCCGATTCCGACCGGACTTTCACTGAAGGGTAGCGGACATATTATATAGGCCTTTTTTATCTTAATATTTCGTGGGAAAGTCGCGGGCAACAGCTAGTATACAAATTCAAAATAACTATAATAATGTTCTCAAAGATGTTTTTCAAAGCAATTGACCTATTCGATCAATAACAGTATCCGTTAGCGAGTGAACAGAATTTAACTTTAATGAATCGATTGAAGACTAGTTGAATCGGCCAGCGATTGCCGCGTTCCGGCGCTCCAGTCAATTACCATCGGGAAATGCATGTCACCGGTTACTATTGCAAACATGATCAATATATCGTTATTACGTTGCACGACGAATGGAATGTTGAACATAGAGATTAAAAATGATAGAGGAGGCATAGTTGACACAACTTCAAAATATTTTTCACATAAACTCACTATGGTAGAACACAAAATGTGCAAAAAATATCAACTTTTTTTTTTTAATTCTACAGTCAAAACTAGTCAAGGCTAGGACATAGGAAGGAGAAATATCCCTTCCTCTGTCGATTAAAGGTAGGGCATGCTCTTTTGCAAATGTCTTTGGGCAGTTGTTGTTTAACTTATGATATAAAGTAAAGTAACGTTGTTCTGTTCAAAAGATAAAAGTTTATAGATAAAACTACGAACTGTACAGTTTAACTGACGGATCAAATTTTCTAACTAACCTTCAGTTTTATTGTACACTTGGATTGTACAATTAAACCAGCTCTGCAGTGATTCCGACGATTATGGTTAGACTTCTATCTATACATATAATAAAATTGGTGTGTCTGTTTGTAACATCAGAAGAAAAATTCAAGATTTCGGGAAGATGATGTATTTGAGTCGATGATTACAAAAATGGCATTAAAAAAATTGTCTGTCTGTCTGTCCGCAAGCCGCGTTTGTTCCGGGTCATCTCCGAAACGGCTGGGCGGCTTGAATTTCACTAGAGGGTAGCTGGGCATGTTATAGGCTACTTTTTATCTTAATATTGCGTGGATAAAGTCGCGGGCAACAGCTAGTAGCTATATTAGAATCTCCTTGGTGTATACTATATAAGTATATGCCATAAAAGTTACTCTGTGTTGACACGATTAGTCAGAATCAATAAAGGGCAAAGCGAATAAATACTTTGCTAAGAAATGATACGTGAACGAAAGTAATTTATAACTTGGAGCAGAGCAAAGGTCGAAAGGGTGAGAATCGGATAACGTCTCAATAATATTGTGTTCAAGTATACATCCATGGTATAATGAGATACAAACCTAATGACAGCTTGAAGTTTACAGGTGACCAGTCGCGCGTTTACCTCCAAATCATATAAAAAAGTTAATTAGATATCTCGCATAGGGATGGATTGCTAAGTAATTGCAATTAAAATTGTTCGGTGTTTCGCGTCATTGCAAAATGGCGAGCTATCATAAAGTTTGGATAACAATATACTTCAAACTCTAAAAATTAAAATGTTTCTTTATTAGGAGAAATTATCGGCAAGATTAAATTTTTAATCAAGCAAGCGATCTAATGCATTCAACTCTAATCTGAATGGAATGTTGACTGAACGAACGGAATGAATGGAAATGAAAGATGCATGAACGAATGAATTATTTATACAGACTGAATATAGGCCATTGTGAGATTATCTAGGCTTGTTCTGAAGACGTGCAAACAAGGTAAGACTTATGTAATAAAGCAAAGCATTGACTACCTGCTTGAGTTTTACGAAATAAATGTATGAATCTTTACAAGGAAATAAAATGAACATTGTCAGGAAATGTTACATATGATGGTTAAATTTCCTAGTGGCCATTTTGACCAAACAGCTGCTAACGTATTTTTGGATAGTTTATTTGGTAAAGCGCCTCTCTAAAACTTTAAATGTTTCTTTAATTTCAGTATACAATGGAAATTGACACATCACAGTTTGATAAAGAAATGTATTGGTAAAAGTTCATTGAAATCTAGAAAATGTAAAAAATCTCTTAAAATTTAGTCAGGAACGGCTAGAGTGTGCTACAAAGAATTCGAAATTATAATTGCTATTTTAAAACATTAGGAGCCTAAATGAAAAATTTTATTAAGGGCGTAGTTTTATAGTAGGTAACCGACATGCGTGATGCAATGCCGGTTAAAGTGACCTATGTGTTCTTCAGACTATCCTTTACTTCTATGCCAAATTTCATCGAGAT
>NW_013526582.1:2054918-2070262 GCF_000836215.1 Papilio polytes | reverse complement strand
TAGGCCTCCGGCACCACAGTCATCAGACTGTACACGGAATTGCTTCCATTTCACGCCTGTCTTCTGTGTGGTCGTGGTATTACACCGGGCGTGCCGGCCTATTATGTTATATTATTATATTAGTAAGCCATTTTAATCTCTAATACGAATCTGTTGCGATTTCAATAGATTAACTGTATACGACACCACAAATAAAATAGATCTATTTGGTATGAACTTTAACTCTTTCAAGAAAAATGTAAAAATTGTCTATGATAAGCTTAATTCCTAAATTTACTTAATACATTTTTATATAGCTTTAATTAATTTACTTAATATATACTTAGAATACAATGTAGATTATAGAATTTGTACCACTTTAAGTTCAAATTAAACGAAATGTAAACCTATAACTGTTAATTAGATTAGTAATAGCAAATGTTATGTACGCCAGTATTTACATATATATAAGAAACGATACTGTCAACTAACTCATTGTAAGTGTATAATATATATGTTGTGGTTGTACTTAAATAAATAAATAAATAAATAAGCCATTAAGGGGCTTAAAGTTTAAAAAACAATAGTGTCTGAACTATAGCAACAAACGAGGTCGCGTTCCTAATAATTTAAACAACGTACTTTGTACTCAACGCGTAATGTGTAACCACTTGACCAGTTTTGCTTTGAATGACTGCAAATAACTGCTTCGTATACGATTAGAGGATATAAATATATACTAATATTACAAAAAGAAAAGATTTGTATTTTTGTATGTGTTGAAATAACTCAAAAGCCACTATGCTGATTTCAAAAGTTCTTTCATTGTGAAAAAGCTATGTTTTTTATAGATTTTTTGATATTAATCGGGCGGATTCGCGAGAAAGAGCTAGTTATCAATATTTTGTTGAAATATAGATTGTAGGATTTTAGTTTTCCTAGTAAAACTGGTAGTTTAAACATCTTTTATTACTATTTATGAGTCAAAATAAATAAATTTTGAAACCTATCTTATGTAGAGGAAAACTTGTGTTTCTATATGTTAGTGTCGGATAAACTCAAAAACTACTAAACTGAAAACAAAAACTTCTTTACTATTACAATGCTATATTATCCCTAAGTAACATTGGCTATTTTAAATATTAAAAAAAAGATATTTTTACATTTAAAAATGTTATAAAACATTATAAAAACTACGTGCGTTAAAGAATGTAATGACGAATTCTTAGTTTTTTTGATAATTAAGGACTAATTATTAATTAAAATGGTCATACATTTGTTGCCAACTCGTTTCAATGGAAGTGCACCTTAATAGAAGTGTTGCAATGAAAACTGGCGTTATGCCAAATGCGTTGAAGTCCGCGACTAATTATTGTTCATACGCCAACATAGTAACTGTAAATAGTTTTATTATTTTTAAAATATCATATAATTTTTTTAACATTTAAAAGTATTATCATCATCATCCACTTGCCCTTATCCCTTATAGAGGGTCGGCACAGTATGTGCTGCTCTTCCATACATCTCTATCAGCCGTCATGTTTGAATCCACTCCTTTCTTAAGCATATCCTCTTTCACACAATCCATTCATACTTTCTTCGGTCTTCCTCTACCTTTGTAGCCATCCACATTTTTTGTATCTGAATGGCCACTGTTTGCCTTGAAGAGGCATTTACAGATTCGCGAATTTCTCAGCTACAAACTAGAGATTTTTGTGAAATTGAAAAAGAGGGCGCTAGTGAGCTTGATTTGACTAATCCCCAAAAGGGTCAGATATCTCGTCTGTGTGAATCATTGGGTTAAACGTTTTCTTTCGATAAACTCGTTTTATTTCTATTAAATAGTTTGTTTATTCTAGGTGAAGCAAAACAAAGGAATAACGAGTGGGTCACACCCCGCGATATCGATACCAGTTACTTCCGATTCCCTGCCACAGATAAAAATAAACTACACTTTGTTTATGTTAATATACGACTAGCTGTTGCTCGCGACTTCTCCCGCGTGAAATTAAAAAAATAGTGCCTATGTTACTCACAGATAAATTACCTTTCTAATGGTGAAAAAATTTTTGAAATCGGCCCAGTAGTTTTTATGTGAATCGAATACATACAAAAATACAAATCTTTCCTCTTTATAATATTAGTATAGAGTCCAGATTTAGTTAATAAAATAATTTGGTTGTGAATTTTTATGAAGCAGTAACCGGTACGGGAATAATGAAATTATCAGTTCTAATAGGAACATCGTAGGTATATTTTGGTTTAGTAACTAATGTAAAAAAAAAGTAATATTAAAATGCAATGTTTTTATACTGTAGAGTAAAGAGAGGTCTGGCACAGAAAACAAATGGCACCCATGGAAAAACTCTATTTTTCACATGTCCCAACTGTCAAATATGAAAAGCCCGCCAAATTAGACGCGCCAACAAAAGAGAATTAAGTAATGTTCGCTGTAACCAGCCAGTGTTGTTGTTAATGGATATATTTATGCTCCCGAAATAAAACCTCCTTTCTGATATTTTTATTTAGTAAAAATGATTTGGAATTTTCTTTATCCAGTTTTATTTAGTTATTCAAGTCTGT
This sequence comes from Papilio polytes, assembly GCF_000836215.1. NCBI lineage: Eukaryota > Metazoa > Arthropoda > Insecta > Lepidoptera > Papilionidae > Papilio > Papilio polytes. The sequence goes on along the minus strand of NW_013526582.1, from coordinate 2,067,700 downwards.
AATACGATGGAATTCTGTTAAATTTTAAATTAGATTATTAAAAGGATTTTTATTAACACATACGGATTTGACAGCATTATTATGTAGTGTACAACCGCGATAGTTTTTTTTATAAACAATAAATAGAGAAATTTTAGTCCACAATATTTTTACAAATTAAACAATTATAATTTTGTAATTTCATACCTCATAAAACACGTTACTATTTAATAAAAATATACTTTTACTTTTAAATGAAAATAAATTTAAAATTGTTGTCAGCGCCATCTATTATCAAATATTGCTAAACCACTCCTTACTAATAAATGCGAAAGTTTGAATTGATGTTAGAGTTTGTAGCCTAAACTGCTGTATTATGATGTGGCACAGATGTAGAACATAGTCTGGAAGAACACATGTGCTAGATTTTTGTTTTAATTCCACGCGGACGGAGTCGCGGGCAAAAGGCTCAGTGGAAATCCAGGGCTGTATTTAATTGTCTTTTCTCTATCGTATTCAAACCGATAATTTAACAATTGACATAGGCGATAAGTCCTCGAACTTGGTCCGAGACGGGATCATTAATTTGGAGGCAAAACAAACGTAGGTCCATTATTCTTTCCCGTCATTTGTCCGTGTCCGTATGAGGGTGAAAAAAATCAGTTTTTTTTTTGTAAGAAGAATAACTATTCTTAACTACGTTATATTATTGTTATACTAAGCTAATTCCTTTCTTCTGTTGCACTCAGAATCAGTTATTAAGCTCTTTAGTGTTAATTTAGGCGAGAAATCTAAGAAAATATCGATTGAACGGTTGTTTACGTAAAAATAAATGCGATAGTAAGTGGACTAGTATTGAAAAATAAGTGATTATGATTTATATTATTTGAATTGTGATTATTTACATCCGTAAACTATTTTTAATCCGACTTTGGATTATTAATAAGCTATATTTTTTAAAAAAAATATTAGGAAAAACAATACTTCTTGCTAATTAAATTCGAAAATTTAGATGAATGTTTTTATGATATAAAATATGTTATTATTTTAAGAGTTAAGTGTCGAACTATTGACGTGTGGATAAGCCCAAGGGTTCCCGCAGAAGATCAGTGCTGTTACTTCAATTAGGAGCATCCAGCATTTATAGCTAAGCGAGGACCCAATCCAGTAAGCATTGCAACGCTAATCACACTAATATTATAAATGCGAAAGTTTAGATGGATGATTGTTAGAGTTTGTAGCCTAAACTGCTGAACGGATTTTAATGAAATTTGGTATAGTTAGATGTAGAGGATAGTCTAAAAGAACAGATAGGCTACTCACTTTTGTTTCTTTTTTAATTCCACGCGGACGGAGTCGCGGACGAAAGCTAGTTTTAAATATTCCTTTCTTTTTATTTCATTAGTTATTATACGTTTTTCATAATTTCGTATTAAAATACTATTCTTATTCATAATTGTATTGTTGTGTTAATAAGGAATTAATTTAATTTATATTAGTTATATTTTATTTTATTTAGTAAGTAGTTTGATATTCAAATATACAAAACCTGGTTAGTAACTTAACGATGTCATCGGAGTTTGGAATTTGTTAAATCTTACGCTTAACTTTAATCTTCAACTCGTTTCTAAACTTTCCATTTCGACAATTTTCTTTAGCGAGTTTATTGAAGCGTATGTATATGCCTTAGGATATAACGTAACTTGGAGAATATGTGAATTTTAAGCAATTAAGTTTTAGAAAGGAATTAAGTGAAACAAAACTATCTATATCTACGAGTATATCTATACTAATATTATAAAGTGGAAAGATTTGTATTTCCGATTTTTGTTTTTTAAATGTATAGAAATAACTCAAAAACTATTGCGCCGATTTCAAAACATTTTTCACCATTAAAAAAGCTACTGTTATAAATTTCGATACGAATGACTTTTTTTAAATAATAGGACTAGAAATGTACTGAGCTACTGAGCTCCTGAAGCAACTGAGGCACTGACGGCTAGAGCTTGTTAGCGACTGAGCGACTAAGTGCAACTGACTAAGCGACAGCGTCTAAACGACTGAGAGCGCCTCACTCCTTGCAAAGACTTTTATAAAACTACCCCCCACTACTACTTCCGTTTCTATTATTTCGTAACACTACTTTATCAGTGTGCAACATAGGCTATGATTTTTTTTTAATATCACGGGGACGAAATCGTGACCACTACTAATATTACAAAAAAAAAATTGTTTATTTTTGATTGACGTAAAAACTTCTGGGTTGATTTTAAAAATTATTTTACCCTTAGAAAACCACGTTATATAAAAATAGAAAAAGAATTTAATTTCCATTACATTAAGAATCACCATTATTCCTCCATATTAACTTGGTTAATTTTTTTTTTTATAACAAAAGGTGGCAAACGAGCAAGCGGTCACCTGAATCCGCCAAAATGGCGAAGCAACCGTTGCCCATAGACATCCGCAATTGCAGATGCGTTGCCTACCCTTATCCGACAGAGGAGGATATGCACATAAAGAGGATATTTCCCCTTCCTACGTATCTCCTCCTCCGTCAAATCCCCTTCCCTTCCCATCCTCTCCTTATAAGAAAAAGGTGGTAAAGAGAAAGGGACTTAAATTAGGCCTCTAAACTAACATTTAACTTATACTGATATTTTTAACTGAAAGTGAATTAATTCAGAGTATTGCTAAACGATATCGCGTCCCCTAGAGGGCGCTGATTGCACATTACCGACCTCTACCCATTGATTACAATCAACTTCCGACCCTAATGTACAAAAATACGAATAACTTACAGATATAAACTATTATGATAAGAATGAACTCTTTCTATTTGCATAATTAATACCCAGTTTCCCATTTACGTTTAACCATTTGTTAGTTTTGGTTCGATAAATATTTGAAATGAGTTTCCGAACGTAACTTGAGTTTTATTTCTTTAAAATTTAGTCAAACCTAACACTATTGGAACACTAGGTAATGAAACAGGAAATAGCAACTTTTGAACTTTTAATAATAAATTCGTCGCATAATCATGTTGTTGCTCGCGACTTCTTCCACTTGGAATAAAAGAAAAATATATAGCCTATGTTACTTATTGATAACATAGCTCGTTAATAGTGAAAGAATTTTTGAAATCGGAATAGTAGTTTTTGAGTTATTTCGATACATACAAAAGTAAAAAATTCAAATCTCTTTGTAATATTAGTATAGAAGTGTAGATAATCCCTTTGTAACGTTTACCGTTCGTTACTATTATTTCTACGTAATCATATTTGCTATCTCTCTTTTTAAGCAGAGTGAAAGGGACGGAAGTATAGTGTACAGATATTCCAAGCAGATTTTAATTGTAAATTGTCATTCGTAATAGTAACCTGAATGTATAACCTAGGGTCGGACTTGGTTTTTTTTTAATTTATTCTATACATATAATAAAAAGTGTCTGTTTGTAATGTCAAAAGAAAAATTCCTGATTTCGGGATGATGTATTTGCCTTGCTGATAACGAAAATCGCATTTTTTGTCCGTCTGTCTGTCCACAAACCGCAGTTACTCCGGGTAATCTTCGAAACAGCTGAGCCGATGTCGTACGGACTTTCACTGAAGTGTAGCTGACATAGACGGGCATATTATAGTTTTTTTTTTAAATTCCAGGCTGTCCAAATGGCGTAATGGTCCAAATTTGCGGTAACGAAGTTTGCCGGCGACAGCACGTATTAAACAAAACACTATTTTAATTTCAATGTAGTTTGACATCAAAATTTAGATTATTCAGAAAGCCGAGTAGCGTTGAATCTCACTGCTCTATAATACCGTTAATTAAATATAACAACAGTTAATTAAGTTAGTTGATTAACTGACGAAATTTAAATGTTTTGTTTTTGTTTTGATGAATTTGTTCGACTCCGTGATGGAATTAGAGAATAACGAAAAACTCTTGTTCCCTAAACTTAAATATTCTTTACTAAGTTTTTTATTTCGGATTTCTACGTCATTATCAACTTGCCCTTATCCCTTATGGAGGGTCGGCACAAAATGTGCTGCTCTTCCATTCATCTCAGTCATCAGTCATCAGTCGTCATCAGTCGTCATATCTGAAACCACTCCTTTCTTAAGCATATCCTCTTTCACACAATCCATCCATACTTTCTTCGGTCTTCCTCTTTCTTTGTAGCCATCCACATTCTTAACACTTTCTGGTTTATGTCCCCATCGTCTCGCATAACATGTCCATACCACGCTAACCTTCTGCTTCTCAATTTCTCCACCACTGGCGCTACTTTCAAACTCCTACGTAAATTATACAAATTGAAGTATTAGTATAGTAGAGAATGTAAAGTGTTTCTTTCCTCTTATTTTATAGTCTTCTTCCACTTAATTACCTTGTTCATGTTTACTATAGAAACCGATTATGGTAATTTTTGATTTGTTAATTGTGTATTTTTACTAATGACTAATATAAATTCGAAAGTTTAGATGGATAGAAGTTTGTTAGAGTTTGTAGCAGCGGAACGGATCTCGATGATGTGGCATAGATGTAGAGGATAGTCTGAAAGAACATGTAGTATACTTACTTTAGTTTCTTTTTAATTCCACACGGACAGAGTAAAGAGAGAAACCTTTTAATAATATTAATGCTGGGTTTGGATAATATTTAGTTGCAATTATAGATATCGATAAATATAAATGGATTTAAATTGGTTCATAGTTCGGGTTATGCAGGATCCGTTCATTGTCCGCCATTAGACCAAATTGTAACAGTGGTATATTTTCCTATCAGCAAACAAATCTTAATTGACTCAACGGAATATTTCCGTACGAAAATTTGAATTAACAACTTCGTGATTAAATTGGAAATTGGTTTTTGTATAAATGATCAATACTTAATATTGAAGGGAGACCGAAATTCGATTATAATGTTTACAAATGTTGAAATTACTAGCTTTGGCCGGGGATTCCGTCCGCTTGTAATTAAAAATTCAAAAGTTAAACAGCTTATGTGTTCTTCCAGACTATCCTCTACATATATGCTAAATTTCATCCAGATCCCTACAGCAATTTAGGCTACAAACTTTCGCATTTATAATATTAGTAAGATTGTCAAATGGCTTTTGTCCAGGAGTTCTTTTGCGACGAACTAAAAAGAACTTAGTATGTTCATCCAGACTATATTCTGCATCTGTGGCTTCTAGATTTCTTAAGCCGTTTTAGAGATATGGAATATCAAACATCCATCCAAACTTGCATTTGTAATATTAGTATGATTTGAAGTGTAAATTGCGGTTACTGTTTTATCTAATATAATTATTTTTTTATAGATAAATACTAATGAAAACGTGTAAGAAATAGTTAAATTTAATCTAGGGATTTTTCATAAAGTTTTCATAACCTAAAAATATTTAAATATGGTCGAATTTTTAATAGTACACTATTATTTGTTATGTATTCTATAATTTCCCTGGATAATAATCTATAACTGATTAACATTGACAAAGAAACTCTTTAAATGGACTTTAAGTTGTTAAGTTCACGTATTTAAGTATTGTTATAAAAGTATTGTGAAAATGTGCAGTCTTTTGAAAGTGTAAAGTGCCCAAGTCATTGTCATGTTGATAAGAATGAAGGCAATTATGAATAGAACGAAATTGAATGGAAAGATCGAATGAAAAATGTAGAGATTTGAATATGGAATAACAATTTCATAACCTAAAAATATAAGGGCGCACCTTTGACTAAACTATTATACAACTGTTGTGCGTTTGTCGATTGTTTCGCAGCCAATTCAACTGTTTAGCAGAACTAAAAATCGAGTAGTGTGTCCATATACGCTTATAGGAATCAAAGCGCGACTGTAGTGAGATCTGTCTGCTCCAATCAGCGCTGTCTCCACGTGGGAACAGATAAGAATAAAAAGTTTCATCCGTCCCACCTTTTGCGACGAGGGGACGGGTGGAATTTACTTTATTTCATATCGGTTCCATCTGTCACCTTATTGGTGATGGTGAGACTAAAAGGTGGGACAGGTGAAACTTTTTATTCTCAAGTAGTGACAGAGCGGGGTGACGGTTGGGAATAATCCAAATAGTTTAGGCAAAGGTTAGAGTTTGCCGTATAGCAACTAAACTGATCTTAATAAAATTTGGCGTAGATAAACTAAAAAAGAATAAACTATTTTTAAACTATAAAGACTTTGCTAGTCTGGAAGAATACATAGGCTAAGTAGCCAAGAAACAAAAGTAAGTACTTTTAACGTGTTAACTAATATTAAAATTATCTCTAAATTAAGAATTAGATCCTTCAAAATTGGCAACTAATAAAAAAATATTAGTGATCAGCCATTTTTTTTTATAACATAGTGTGGCAAACGAGCAAGCGACCACCTGAATCCTACAAAATGGCGAAGCGACCGCTGCCCATAGACATCCGCAATTGCAGATACGTTGCCTACCCTTATCCGATAGAGGAGGAGACGCACATAAAGAGGATATTTCCCCTTCCCATGCATCTCCTCTACCGTCAAATCCACTTTCGATACCCATCCTCTCCTTATAAGAAAAGGGTGGTAAAGAGAAAGGGACATTAGGTTTCCGGCACCACACTCATCAGACGAAACACGGAATTGCTTCCATTTCACGCCTGTATTTTGTGGGTCGTGGTATTACTGGGGGCGTGACGCCCAATCGTACTAAGATGTTAAAGCGGACACTACCACTGTCAAAATTATGTCCATTGTTTGAAATCCGACAGAAGTTTTGAAGGCTCTTCTCCATTAGCGTTATTTTCTAAAAAGTAAAGTATTATGATTTCTCTGATTATAAGAAATAACATATTAAAGCAATGTTTTTTACTATCTTTACTCTTGCGAAACAAAGAATGAGCCCACGATCCGCGAATGTGCAGGAAGATTACGAAATGCCTCAGTAAAAAGTAAAAAAAGGCCATTCTTCAACCAGACGTGTATTCAATGTCGAATCACAAAAGCCTCGAATACAATACTCTTGTGAATTTAATCAGTAATTAAATTCTTGATTTCGTAAAAATAGAATATAAATTATAAAATGTTTATTAGATAAATACCTTGAATTACACACTGTATTGTCAATATTAATTTAAACAAACATTATTTTATTGTTTACATTTGTCAAATCCTCAATTGCAAATATCACAATAACCTTGCTTCCTTAATGTTGGCAGCAACTTAAGGTCTCTTTCCCACATTAGGGTTTTTATCCAAAATATTTATCCCGTAAGTTCAATGGCGTGAAAATATATAACCTAAAGCGTGACGCAAGTGTAGGGCTTTTTATTAAAAAAAGAATTATTCAAAAATATGCTGTAATTGCTGACATCTTAGGCAACAAAGAAGTGTGTGTTTACGCTTTATTATATTAGTATTGATAAATTGTCATCTCAAAAGTGTTAGCATAATGCAAAAAGTTGTTGTCTTTAATAATAAAATAACACATAATTTACAAATTGCTATTTTTATCAGTGGTAGAGCGCTCTTTAACATCTTCGCACGAATGGGTCGGCTCGCCCGGTGCAATACCACGACCACACAGAAGACAGGCGTGAAGTGGAAGCTATTCCGCGTTTCGTCTGATGAGTGTGGTGCCTGAGGCCTAATTTTAGTCCCTTTCCCTTTCCACCCTTTTCTTAAGAGGAAAGTATGGGAAGGAAAAATGGATTTGACGGTGGAGGCATAGGTAGGGGAAATGTCCTCTTTATGTGTGTCTCCTCCTCCGGCAAGTGAGGGTAGGCAACACATCTACAATTGCGGATGTTTAAGGGCAGCGGTCGCTTTCCATTTCGGTGGATTCAGGTGACCGTTTTGCTCGTTTGCCACCTTATATTATAAAAAAAATCCTCAACTATAAAGCCCGTATTCGCAAAACAAGATTGTCATAATTCTAATCGAAACATTTTCTTTTATACTTTAATGTAACCTCACCCTAAAACCGTAGTTTCAAAGTATTTTCGTTGCACGAAAAAATTCAAACAGCGCTATAAAAGTGCTGCGAAACTTTTTATTCCTCCTAATTGAATTGAAACCCTTCGTGACGAAATGAAAAACGAAATGATTTCGTGCGTTGATTTCATCGCACGCTATTCAGAGGCAATTAAACTTATTTTTCAGTATGATAATAACTTTATTAGTTTATTAGCTTTCGCCCGCGACTACATCCGCGTGGTATTAAAAAAACAAAAGTCTATGTGTTCTTCTTGATATCTCTACATCTATACTAAATTTCATCGAAATCCGTTCAGTCGTTTAGGCTAAAAACATCCGTCTAATCTTTCGCATTTATGATATTAGTGTGATTATAGTAACAATTTCGGTTTAACAAAGAGACGCCTTAAATAGTTTAACAACTAGTATAATAATCGTACAGTCATGTAGAGTTACTTTTATTGCCAGTAAATAAAATCTTACTAATATTATAAATGCGAAAGTTTAGATGGATGGATGGATGGATGGATGGATAGATGGATGGATGGATGGATGTTTGTTAGCGTTTGTAGCCTAAACGGCTGAACGGATCTCTATTAAATTCGGCACAGGTTTAGAGCATAGTCTGGAAAAGTTACGGTTCCCGTGGGATTCATTAATTTAGTTTTTTAATGTTTACTCGATTTTTCTGCAACGGTTCAACATATCTTATTGAAATTTGGCACAGATATGAAACAAAGTCCGGAGTACACATGGGATAAGCTTCATCCCCGAGAAATGTTCGGTTCCCGCGGGATACGTAACTTTTTGTAATTTATATAGTTTGTATGTTTTCTAATACCACGCGGGCGAAGTCGCGGGCAACAGCTCGTATATAATATATTTTTATTTTATTTTTTAATTTCACGCGGGCGAAGTCGTAGCAACAGCTAGTGTAAATAATAACTTAGTAATATTAGAAACCGCACGTATTGTGCGGTTCCTGTCTCTGCCCTGACCACTGGTTGCTTGAGTCATCGGATTACGCAGCCGGTGGTGTTCTATTTTTTTATATAATATGTTTTATTTTATTAGTTTTTATAACAAATCGTGTAAATTATGTTACATATAAGAATAAGAAATAAAGATATACGGGAATAGTAATAATATTATTAGCTTTTATTGTTAGAGCGGCACAACTTTGACTAAACTATCGCAGAACTGTTGTGCGATTGTCGATTGTTTCGCAGCCAATTCAACTGTTTTGCACAATTAGAAATCGAGTAGTGTGAATGAAAGTGAAACTAAAAAGTTGTGTGGTCCAGTCTTCTATTATACTCTTTAATTTATAAAAAAAAATCTCAAATACAATCGAATAGTCAAATTAATGTTTTAAAAAATAAAATGAACACATAAGATACACTTACATAACCCTCCTTTCGTTAAATACGAACAAAATAACATTTCTATCATTGACAAGAATATAAAAGTTTCTCGCCGACGTTATTAAAACTTGGGTAAGAGATGAACTTTATACAATTTATAATTAAAAAATAACGCGGCCTCAGACCGGACTTTGTTACGGACAACTTGGCGTCCGGAATTTATCAAGTCGCTCAAATTCTTGATGAAGGAACACTTTTTCAATTTAACCAAAGAATATTTATAGTAGAATTGATTTGAATTGAATCAAATTTTGTCCACGTTTTAGACGTTTAATTTAAGCGTAAATTTCCTCATTTTTATAGTATACAGTATAAAAAAATATAGCTTATGTTACTAAGCGATAACGTAGCGTTTTAATGGTGAAAGAATTTTTGATATCGGCTCAGTAGTTTTTGAGTTATTTCAATACATACAAAAATCAATAAATACAAACCTTTTCTCTTTATAACATTAAGTATTGGACTTGAAATCACCAATAATAATGATGTAAGCGCTGTTATCGACAGAGGAGACACAGCAAGATATCTGCCCTACTATTTGTTCCCCTTTCCTTGTAATAAAAGACACGCAGTTCTTGTCCTATCTGGTCTTATTACTATCTTCTTAACCCTTTGTAATCTTCTATGTTAGATTGGTTGAAAGCATCTTTTGTAGTTTTCCCATATTAAATATTTTGAGAGCAAATATTTCTGTGTCTACACACAAAGCGTCGTGTTTACGTTAATGGCAAATAAATTTGCCCAAGTTTATTTATATACGTAACTCTAAATGTATCTCATATGAATAATATGCCCATTTTGTAAATAGATTGTGCGCTATTCGCGTCACAACTCGATGGCTAGACGCAGAATTGGCACCGGGAACCCCTTCTACATTGTATTTCGTTAAATAAATGCAACAGTCATTCTTATGATTTACTAGCTTTTTAAATTCACGTACAATTAAATTACGTTAGGTAAACTGTTAAAGATATTAAATTCCGAAAGCTGCTTGATTTCTAGTGACGAAACAATCGACAATCGCACAACGGTTGTGCGATTGTCGATTGTTTCGCCTACTCAACTGTTTACCGAATGCAAATTAAGATGGTGCATACTCCATCTTATAACCTCATAGGAATCAAAGCGAGACTAATCAGTTGTGCGTTAAATAAGTTTCAGATGTGCGCGCCCTTAATTATTTTTTATAAGCAAATAGCCACTTCACATGCGTGAAATTAAAAAATAATAAAAAACATAGCCACAGATTACTCACAGATAAATTACCTTACTAATGGTGAAAGAATTTTTTAATCGGCCCAGTAGATTTTATGTGAATCGAATACATACAAAAATACAAATTATTCCTCTTTCTAGTATAATAATAGAATAGATTAACAGTAAATTCAGTTTAATTTATAGTTAAAAGTCACCAAAGACAAACCTCAGTGCGGTACAGTGCAAACCAAAGCTGAAATCAACTTCCTCTCGTCGAACTCGGGCGTTTGTATAGAGCAAACTGTACGCGATTGTACCTTGAAATCCAAACGATCGAATTTGATACCATATTATGATATTTTATGATAAATTTAATTATGTTTGTGAAGGTACCGGTAAGTTGGAATAGATGGTTTGCACGAGCATGATAAACAAGTGAAGACGGGACTTGTTGGTGCATCTCAAAGTTAAAATAGGTATTATTTTATGGTAATCTATTTCTCTATAATCTATCCTAAGTTATTACTAAGGCCCAGTCAACCACGCTGACCAAGTGGAGGTTAGTTAACTTCACAGAAATCTTTGAATTTCTTCGCCGATATGTACAGGCATCACGTTTTCCTTCACCGTAAGAACGTCGGGTAAATCTACACATATAATAAAATTGGAGTGTCTGTTTGTAATATCAAAAGAAATATTCCAGATTTCGGGAAGATGATGTGTTTGCGTTGCTAATAACGTGGCTCATTTAAAAAAATTGTCTGTCTGTCTGCAAGCTGATGTTCCGGGTAATGTTCGAAACGGCAGGGCCGATTTTGACCTACAATTTTTATTTTAATATTGCGTGGATGTAGTCGCGGGCAACAGTTAGTATATTATAAAACTCTTTGTAACTGTTTACAAAGCCTTTTTTAAAAAGAATTCCATATTATTTGCGAATAGAATTATAACATAGATAAAATTTACTAATGTTAAATTTGTTGGGTCGTAAATCTTTTTTACGATACTGTCTCTGTAATGTTCTGCGTTCGCAAGATTGCCTTTTTTATATTTAGTTTATGGAAATACTTTTTTGTTACATGAAAAATATTGTACATAAACTTGGTTTTAGCGTTTTAATTAATTTTTTAATACTTTAAACTTTAATTAGATTGGAAAATAATGAAAATTATTTACATAGACTCTAAAATTTATCACTCTCCGTTTTCTTTTTAAAATTTCAATTTATATTATAATAAATTAGACTAAATTTAAATTCTATGGATAAAAATTATTTAATTTAATTAAAATCATAGGTATATAAAGTTTTAATTTTTTTTTAGTACGAGGTATGGCCCTCAAACTTCGTTAGCCCATATTAGGACCAACCTTTACGCTATTTTGACAACGCGGAATAAAAAAGTAGCTTTTAATATGCCCGTCTATGTCAGCTATGTATCCTTCAGTGAAAGTCTGGTCGAAATCGGCCTAGCCGTTTCGGAGATTACCCGGAACGAACGCGGCTTTCGGACAGATATGTTTTTTCACGCGATTTTGGTTATCAGTAACGCAAGTACTTCTTCCCGAAATCTGGAATTTTTTGTTTGATAATACAAACATACATATTTGAATTACTTTTTTCTTATATAGACCTTTAAAAATTTTTAAGCAAACCTACTTCTTAAATAGGTATTAAAAATAATAAATACAAAATACAAGATAAGTTAATTATAAGCACTATAATTCCCTTTGTTACTACGACTAGTTGTCGAAATTTTTCGTAAAAAGATGTACATTGCGGAGTGTCGCCTGCACTCGTAAACACTCGTCGGTACTCCACCAGCAATGTAATTTGGCCTCAAAGCAAGTGAATAAGCCGCCAAAATGAAGAGTCTTTCACAATGAAACACTGCTAAATTCTTGACTTACTTCATAAAAACATTAATATTATTTGGACTTTGTGGAAATACTTGATCTTTTAATAACAATGCAAATGTAGTAATTTTAATTACTATAGCTTTTGCTCGCGACTTCACCCGCGAAAGTTTACATGGATGCATATATGTTTGTTAGAGTTTGTAGCCTAAACTGCGGAACGGATGTTAATAAAATGTTGCATAGATGTAGAGCACGGCCTCTAGAATACATAGGCATATTTTTGTTTTTTCAAAAGAGATGTATGGAAGAGCAGCACATACTGTGCCGACCCTCCATAAGGGATAAGGGCAAGTGGATGATGATGACTTT
>NW_013526582.1:2049797-2054252 GCF_000836215.1 Papilio polytes | reverse complement strand
TGTTTCGGAGCCAATTCAACTGTTTTGTACAACTAGAAATCGAGTAGTGTGCATTCCATATAAGCTCTTAGGAATCAAAACGAGATTAACAGTTGTGCTATAGTTTTTTCAATGCACGCGCTTTTATAATAAAAACGGTTTTTTATAGAAGTAATATTACCCATTGATGAATTGCATATTTCCTAACTAGCTATCGCGACTCCGTCCGCTTGGAATTAAGAAAAAAAAACAAAAGTGGGTAGACAGTTTAGACGATAAACTCCAGTAAACGACCACTTAAATTTTTTGCATTTATAATGTTAGTAAGATTTTCATTAATAAATCAGTAATCTTGCTATCTTACTAGTATTATAAATGCGAAAATTTAGATGGATGGATGGAGGGATGTTTGTTAAAATTTGTAGCCTAAATGGCTGAACGGATCTTGTTGAAATTTGGTGTAGACGTAGACGATAGTCTGGAAGGACACATAGGCTACTCGCTTTAGTATTTTTGGATTCCACGGGGACGGAGTCGCGGGCGAAAGCTAGTAATTAAATAAAATATAGTCAGTAACTCCTCTAATAAATCACAACTCAACGAACAAACAAACAGTGTCATAAACATTGACGTGACGTCACAAAACAATGATATTCCATCAAGGTTATTACTTTTATTTGTCTCTAGCGAGGAAAAACATTTCGACCCCTCGGTATGTCATCTCATAAAGCACAAATGTCACTTAATATGTGCTTGTTGTCGAAACGGGCTAAAAGGATAGACCATCTAAATTTAATGTATTAATGCTTAAATAATTCTATTACTAGCTGTTGCATGCGACTTCGCTCGTGTAAAATTAAAAAATATAGCCTATGTTACTCACAGATAAATTACCTTTCTAATGGTGAAAGAATTTTTGAAATCGGTCCAGTAGTTTTTGTGTGAATTAAATACATACGAAATAGAAAAAAAAAACAACAAATCTTTTCTCTTTATTATATTAGTATAGATATAGACTATATCTGCTTCACAAAAAGGAATTTAATTAAATAAAAACTATTAATTAGTCAAATTATGAAAACATTTGACTATTACTTCATAACTTTCGAACTCGACTCCGCCCTCGTGGAAATACAAAAAAAAAGTTAGCCCATGAGTTTTTCCAGACTACCCTATAAACTCTAACAAACATACGTCCATCCATGCATTTGAGCTTTCGTATTTATAATATTAGTAAAGTAAGACAATGCACAGATTTCATTAAATCGTTTTCCAAAAGTAAAATTTCTAATTTAACGCACTTTCAAATATTTTGATGGTCACTACAGGCCTTGGTCACCTCTTAAAACTACACTAAGTGACATGCTTAGTCAACGTATGACAGTCACTAATCCCACACCGGTAAAAAATTAAAGTATGGATTCTGTAATTGAATCCAATTTCCACGTCACAAAGATGACGCTGCAAATTGAAAAACTCCCTTCTCTTTGTCCTCGCCCATACTGACAGACGTGATTTATGTTCGACTAATATTAGTGGTATTTTAACGTACGCAATATGTCCCATGCGTTTTGGATCAGCGTTTCCCAAACGCAAAATGCTGAATGTTCCTACGTGTATATTTTAGGCAACGCGGATAAAATAGAAATGTTCAGTGTATTTATAAGATATTAACTTTTATCTGTGACTGTTACTAGAAATTAATAAATATCAAACGCACGAATGGGCAGGCTCGTACGGTGTAATACCACGATCACACAGAAAACGGGCGTGAAGTGGAAACAATTCCGCGTTTCGTCTGATGAGTGTGGTGTCGTAGACCTAATTTTATTCCCTTTCCCTTTTTCACCCTTCTCTTAAAAGGAAAGGATGGGAAGGAAAAGTGGATTTGACGGTGGACGAGACGCATAGGACGGGGAAATGTCCTCTTTATGTGCATCTCCTCCTCAACTCAGGGAAGGCAACGTATTTGCAATTGCGGATGTTTATGTGCAGCGGTCGCTCTCCATTTCGGTGGATTCAGGTGAGCGCTTGCTCGTTTGCCATCTTACGTAATTATCAAAAAAATACAAATCGTTCCTAAATTGATTCCCTTTTACTCTGAGATGTCAAAACGTCACTAAAGACACTGATTATTTAGTAAAAAATCTACATAAAAGAAAGGTTTAAATAACGATGTACCCGCAAGTTTTCATTGGATAGATAGATAGATAGATTCCTCCATCGAACCTTTATACTTATTATTACTAACGCTACTCAAAAACCATAAAAACAAGCTCTCAATTCGTTTGTTCGTAACATTTGTGTCAACCAAACTCCCTTAAGGCGCATAACCCAGTTACTTCCGTTACACAATCTTATAAGGCTTGATACTGAAAAAGTTCCCCATAGTCCCTAAAGACGTATAGAACAGAATGGCCATTCCCAACTTGCAATTAACCTAATGTTATTTACATGAAAATTAGACGAGAATTTCTCCAATTGTTCCGCATTTACATACAAATACCATTTCTTTTGATATAAAATAGGTATTTAAACAAGTATTTGTTCTCAAGGTTTTTGTTACAACTAGTTTGACCACAATTGTGTATAGTAACTTGCTTTCGCCCTTGAATCCTTTCGCGTGGAATCAAAAAAAACAAAAGTAAGAAGCCTATGTGTCCTTCCAGACTATCCTCTACATCTATGGCAAATTTAATAGGGATCTGTTAAGCAGTTTAGGCTACAAACTCTAACAAATATCCATCTAAACTATCGCAATAATAATACTAGCTTTCGCCTACGACTCCGTCCGCGTGGAATTCAAAAAAACAAAAGTGAGTAGCCTATGTGTTCTTCCAGACTATCCTCTACATCTGCACCAAACTTTATCGAAATCCATCCAGCCGTTTAGGCTAAAAACTCTAACAAACATCCATCCATCCATCTATAGTTTCGCATTTATAATATTAGTAAGATTAACTATGTAACTAATCAATGTTGCAATGTACAGAAATATTGTTTCTTTTCTATGTATACAGTTGTTAATAAAGTCGATATTGCTATGTATATCTTTCAATATAGACCAGAACATTCGGCATGCGGATGTAAACAGTTTTCTCTCCACAAATCACTGTGACGTCGGATAGCGTATTGTAACGTCAAAATATTGCCTAGCGGTATACATTAAAGCGGAAGTAATATAGGAATGTGATAGCTTTTGATAGTCATGTATCCATTTGGTTTTGAGTTTCTATCCATTATGGGTATACGAAAAGGCATATCGCAGTTTATTAAAACAATACCATGCGAAATAAGAATGTGCGTTATATATTATTGTTACACTAGCTCTAGCCATGCGACTCCATCGGCATAAAATTATAAAAAAACATTTTTATTGTTCACATTTGTCAATTTATCAATTGCCAATGTCAAAATGACATGACATAATGACAAACCATGGCAACCTTGCATCCTTGCTGTTGGCAACAACTTATGGTCTCTTTCCCACATTAGGGTTTTCATCCAAAACACATTTACCCCTAAGTTTAAAGGCGTGAAAATATATAGCCTAAAGCGTGACGTAAGCGTAGGGCTTTTTATTAAAAAAAAGAGTTATTCGAAAATGTGCTGTGAGTGATGACATCTTAGGCAACAAAGAAGTGTGTGTTTACGCTTTATTATATTAGTATAGTTACATATAAAAACATTATAGATGTGGTTAGCGCCTTTGATTAATCTATCGCACAACTCTAGTTGTGCAACTAAATAGTTGAACTGCGAAACAATCGACAATCGCACAACAGTAGCGACAGTTTAGTAAAAGGTGTGAGCCTGTTTTTATTATTTCATGATGTATTTTTCCTTTTATAAAATCAATTTAACAATTGAAAATCAAACGTGACGTCACTAATAAAGACATTTTGTACGCGAAGCAGTATTTTAGAATCACCACTAAAACAAAAGCACCCTTTCCTCTTATCTGGAAATTGCTCCGGCTTTTATGTGTTCTTTGACTCGTATGCGTGTTTATTTACTTATGATAAGAGAAAAAACGTTCAACTTTATTGCGTAATATTTACATATATTATGTAGATTTATCTGGGAGCGTGATTATGCCTGACAAGAATAACTTAACTATGACAATTCGAATACTATTACATATTTATATGCAAGTTATGGTGCAACCGGTTAACTATTGAACTTAATAGATTAAAACTGAACCGAATTTCAGAAGTCCAAATGGAATCGATAAGAGTTTTGGATTGATATTGTAACTAAGATCGATTAGAGCAGCATAAACAATGGTTTGAGATAGGTTATTGGGATCACTAGTTATTGCTAGTGAAGAATTTGATTACGTCAAAGTGTCCGTACTGAGAGGGTCGTGGCTAAGTTAGAGGTGACTAGGACATAGTCAACTACGCTCCAATGCGGGTTATTACACATATCTTTGAATTTCTTAACAAATATGTGCAGGTTAAATCACGATGTTTT
>NW_013526582.1:2048164-2049673 GCF_000836215.1 Papilio polytes | reverse complement strand
TACGCACGACTTTTATTTCGGACACCACACGAAGAAAATAATGTCCCTCTCGCTAATGCGAAACGATTATATCAGGTGTATACAATTCATTACATAAAATGTATACATTATTTTTCGACAAAATTGTAGCAATTTAGTCTATCCTAGTGCTGGTAGGTCTAGAAAGACCTGCCAGGCATTGGCGGAAATATCATTGGGGGCATATTTCGGTCTGCCGCCGCATCAGATAACGATTTTGATTTTAATTGCCGCAGTAAACGTGTTAACCGCAGGATCGTTGAATAAAGTGTGCATATGAAATTTGAAAATCGAAATACATTGGTAATTGGCGTGATTTGAACCCAGTACCTAGAGATAACGGTGAAGATTTTACTTATAAGAATGCGTAATAGATATGGCCTATTTAAAGTGTACACCATACAATACAAGTTGATGTAAACTTTCATACGGTCTGCATAAAATATGAACTTGATAACTTTGTGCGTTTGCTACTCTTCATATATTATAAACAACGTAACCATAAAGTTACCTCGATTTACTATTCCCAAGCTATCAGGGAATGTTTACTAAGAGCGCGCCCACCTTTGACTAAAGTATCGCACGATTATTTAGTCTGGCTTTAAATCCTATGAGCTTATATGGAGGTGCGCACTACACGATTTTTAGTTCTGCTAAACAGTTGAATTGGCTGCGAAACAATCGACAATCGCACAACAGTCGTGTGACAGTTTAGACAAAGGTGTACGCCCGCTCTTAAAGTGTATTTCCACTGCGCTATTAAATGTAACAGTAAGTAGTTGCTTCTGCTGTTAACGGCAGACCATTCGTAAGATTCATGGAACGAAGGAGCTTAAGCAATTAACTTTATGTATTGCTTTGCATCTTCGTTAATGGGCTGGCGATGTCTCGTGTTTGAATGTTACCGTGAAATGTGATAACTTTTTTATTGGGACATCTTTGTCTTTGTTCAATGAGAAAAGTATCGGCAGTGTTTTATTTAGTTATATTATAAGTAGGAGGTTCTATAATTTACAGTTAAGGACCACTTTTCTTTTCACTTAGAAGACCGCAGGTTATCTTTTGTGGACCACGGACCACTGATTGGGAACCATAAGGATAGGTACTGTGACTATTTTTAACTAGTTGTGATTCCTAGTTTTACATTCTCAATCCGATTACAATGTTGCATTCAAATAAAAAAAATATGATGGGAAGATATTGAAAGTAAACAAGCAAATATTTACTTTAGCTTTACAAGTTTTTTGAACAGTGGTAGTGCCCGCTTTAACATCTTAGCACAAATGGGCCGGCACGCCCGGCGTAATACCACGACCACACAGAAGACAGGCGTGAAATGGAAGCAATTCCGTATTTCGTCTGAAGAGTGTGGTGCCGTAGGCCTAATTTAGGTCCCTTTTTCTTTATCACCCTTTTCTTATAAGGAGAGGATGGGAAGGGGAAGTGGATTTGACGGTGGAGGAGATGCATAGGAAGGGGAAATATCCTCTT
>NW_013526582.1:2044796-2048102 GCF_000836215.1 Papilio polytes | reverse complement strand
AAAAAAAAAGTTTTGTCAGGTTTATCGTATTAAAGATTTTTTCTATGCTGTGTTAATAAAGTGTTAGTCCGTAGGGGTGCGAATTAATTTGTGTGCTAATGATAATAAAATTGATAGTTGTAAAAACACGCATTCTCTTGAGGTTCCCTTTGATATGTTTTTTATATAACTTATTTCTGACTTAATTACTTTTTACATTTTTCTAACAGCTATTATACATTACTTTATTTTACAATATTAATACAATTTTATACTCTATCTTTTCAGTTTTAAAATAACATTTTTTATCTAAGGAAATAACACAAAAACATCAAAAATTCTTTTGCATCAATATATATTTTTTTTTCGGTTGAAGTCGCGAGATAACTACATTATAAAAAATACCACATCTGTTATGTCAAATATGTAAACGATCCGAAAAGTATCGGCCCAGCCATATTGAGAATTTAAATTGAGGGTAGTCGACAAATATTTGACGGGAATAAATCACGTCCCGTTGACTGTATCTAGGGCGCATCGCATCAATATCCCGGGGGCAGCCCTTTTTCGTTTTACCCTCATTTAGTTGTAGAAAACCACGATATCCAGAAGATTGAAGTTCTATTTGAAATGTGATCAAATTTTAAAACGAATCTAATGGCTGCCGTGACCAGATGTAAAAAAGAGAAAAACCCTTTCTTGTCTATACTAATATTATAAAAAGAAAAGATTTGTATTTTTGTATGTATATATATTATGTATATGTATTATATATGTATATGTATATGTATATATATGTGTATATGTATTATATATTATGAAATAACTCAAAAACTACTGAGCCGATTTCAAAAATTCTTTCACCATTAAAAAGCTACGCTACGATTTTGCTTGCGACATCCGCGTGAAATTAAAAAACATAGCTTATTTCATATAACGATA
Organism: Papilio polytes; assembly: GCF_000836215.1. Taxonomy (NCBI): domain Eukaryota; kingdom Metazoa; phylum Arthropoda; class Insecta; order Lepidoptera; family Papilionidae; genus Papilio; species Papilio polytes. Next base: position 2,047,181 of record NW_013526582.1, on the reverse strand, counting down.
ACTAAGCTTTTTAATGGTGAAATAATTTTTGATATTGGCACAGTAGTTTTTGAGTTATTTTAATACAAAAAAATACAAATCTTTCCTCTTTATAATATTATTATAGATTATTTTTTAATTTAACGTGGCCAAGTCGCGAGCAACACCTAGTTTTTACTAATATAAGTTATTTGCGTAGTTTCTTACATATTGTTTAATATCTCACAACTCTTCCTTATTGCTCATTTAAGCCTCTGCTATTGTCTGCAAGATAATGCACGTAGACAATGGAAGCCATCATTAAATTCCCAGCTGACAGACTTCGCAGTTACAGTTGTTTTTTTGTAAATAAAATATGAACTAATTTTTATTATTTCGATTTTATTTATTCACTAGCTGTTCCCGTGCGACTTCATCCGCATAAGGTTATGAAAATTTTATTTTGTTGTTTACATGTGTCAAATTATCAATTGCAAATGTCAAAATGACATGAAATTATGACAAACCATTGCAACCTTGGTTCCTTGATGTTGGCAGCAACTTATGTTCTCTTTCCCAAATTAGGTTTTTATCTAAAATATTTACCCCCTAAGTTTAATGGCGTGAAATATATAGCCTAAAGCGTGACGTAAGTGTAGGGCTTTTCATTAAAAAAAGAATTATTCAAAAATATGCTGTAGTTGCTGGCATCTTAGGCAACAAAGAAGTGTGTGTTTACGCTTTATTAATATAGTACAGATTTATTGGAATTGTATCATCCAATTGCATCTTCAAAGTTCACAACCAAATAAATATACTGTAGACAATGAAAAACAAAAAAGCAGAATGCAGATGGCAGGCGAACACAGCGTTCACAAGAAAAAGATTCTTTTTCTTTTTAATAACAAACGTTGAATCAAATAACTATCACGTTAATTACAACTATAAATTAGGGTACACATATTAAACAAAAACAATAAAAGTAAAATATAAAAGTGTGGCCATCACCAATCAATAATAAAGGGTTGACCTTGACAATTCAACTTACCAGATCTGTTGACCTTTACAATTGAATTTACCAAAACAATTGACCTTGGTAAAAACTTACCAAAAAGGTTAAATTTGGTTTAACCTTTTGTCAGCTTAGCAAAAAGTTGACCGTGATTATTCAACCTTTCTCCATCATGACAAAAGTTTTAATTAATATAAATTAAAATAAACCCTCAAGACCCATAAAACATTTAAAAATCTCAAGGACGTTTTAAAATTAATACAAAACATTTATGCAGTCTCTTTGCGAAGCTATTTAGGTAACGTATACATAAAAATTCCTTATGGAATACTGCATTATTTGTTAAGAAACAGTTCGCACGACATTGGTATGAATTTTTTATGTCGCAGTCTTCGCCATGTCGTTTGCAAAGCGACTCCGCGTGTTTATCAAAGTGAGAAATGTTGCGTGAAAAAGCACTTATCAAAGGCGTGCATAGAGAATGTCTACACATTTATATGCTTAAGGAATTATTAATAAAACAATAAGAAAACTGTCAAAATCTAAAATAAATTAACTTTTTCGTATGAAAAATGTGTTTTCTAGATTGAAGAACGATTAATCCGTTTTGATACTCTATCCTGTTTTTAGTATTTAATATGACACTAGCTGTAGCCCGCGTCTTGGTCTGCGTGAAATTAAAAAATAGCCTATGTTACTCACTGATAACATAGCTTTTTAAAGGTGAAAGAATATTTGAAATTTTCCAATTAGTTACTGAGTTATTTCAATTCGTACAAAAATACAAATCTTTCCTCTTTATAATAATACATTTATAGATTAGAATCGGATTAAAAGTCATAAAGTTGTAGAGATAAATGGAAACACTAGAAATATATATACAAAAGCATTTTACTTTTAACTTACGAAATACAAATATAAATAAAACTTATATTTGGGCCGCACCAACAGAGAGGAGCTTCAAAACTCCAATTGTAATTAAAAACTGCGCAAGTGATTTCGGCGCGGGTTGAAGTTTACGAAATTCAAATAATGCTGGAACTTATAAAGGCATTCGTAATTTACTCAGAATTGCTCGCTATGATTGGCCGGGTATTCCGACATAATGCCAGTTTCACACGACGGTAGATAGAGATAGAGCAGTTATTAATGTACAAACAGTACTAGTTTTAACAATACTGTGTACCTACTGCGTCAATTGTCAATTACAATTAACAGTAGGCCAACTTTTATCTAAATTATCACATCACTATTGTGCGATTGTCGTTTATTTTGCTGCCAATTCAACTGTTTAGAACAACTAAAAATCGAGTAGTGTGCTCCATACAAGCTCATAGGAATCAAAGCACAAACAGTTCCTACAGTGGTAGTGCCCGCTTTAACATCTTAGCAGTGCAGGGCCGGCACGCCCCCAG
>NW_013526582.1:2021401-2043768 GCF_000836215.1 Papilio polytes | reverse complement strand
TTAAAGTCAACACGTGTACGTAAAATGTAGCAGTAACTTGCATGCCAGTTGGCGAAACAATAGGTATCAATAAGCTTCGTAGCTTGCCCCTCAACTTATCGCTGTCACGAAGTCAAATATCGTGGTACTCGCATGCCAGTGGAGAGTCTGTAGCTTTAATAGTCATGATTTGTCGCAAATTCGAGTTAGTGTTAGTCACGGTATAAAAGTGTTTATGTATAAGTACATACGATCATTTTTATTTGACAATTATAACTGAACAAAACATAACCGGCTTTATTTATTCCCTTTTTCTTGCCACCTTAATCCGAGGAGTGGTTTTGACGGCGGAGGAGAAGCATTGGATGGGGGAAATCCTCTGTATGTGCGTCTGCTTCTCCGTCTATTAAAAGTAGGTGATGCGTCTGCAATTGCGGTTGTCTATAGGCAGTAGTCGCTTCTCCATTATGGTGGATTCTACCTCGTTAGCTACCTTATAATATAAGTAAAAAAAAATCGGATTATTCAGATAAATCTAACTTGAGGAACCAAATGGAACAGTTGACAGTTTCGTAAGATAAATCTGAAGGATTCGATTATTTAGATAAAACTTAGCGCATGTAGAAAGCTTAAGCTAAGATATATTTGTTACACATTCTAAGTTATACATATAGAGTTTAATTATGTAATAATATTTTACTTAAAAAATTCTTTAAAGAATTTTCAAATGAATGTAATAAAAATCCTTTAACAAAGAGAAAAACATTTTTCTTGATGAACAAAGTAGAGGACGGAACATTTTCACGAAACTTAAACTAAAAGAAGAGTCTTTAAAAGCTTTTTTCCTTTATGCATAACAAATCTTTATGTTTTTTTGGAGTTGTGGAGACAACATTGTGACTGAACTTTGTTGAAATATCTAGATACTAACTCTTTAAAGTTAAGATTCTACATTTTTTAGACAATACTGCTAATTTGAGATTGAAAATAACTAGTATCTCTTTCTACAGATGGAATTAGAACAGGGTTACCATTACATTTTGTTGTTACAGAATTTGATAGTTAAGAAAGGAATTAAAAAATGGACTAGACACTTAAGGGCCTGTCCTACCAAGTTGTAAATTGTCTGATAACAATCCAACGTGTGGTGGAAATATCGGATTTTGTTCTCTTATCTGGCAGTGATGTCATTTTTAAGTTATCGGAGCCTCTATCAGCCTGTGGTGGGTCAGGTCAAGGTCCTAAGTCTTTTGCATCGGGCTATTTAAATACAATGCTTAGATATCGGTGCCAGATTTAAAAAACAAAGAAATTATTAAAAGCATTAATTGCATAAAAATGCGAAGGAACATCATTATCGTCCCATCGCTTGTTTGCGTATCTCATCATCATCCACTTGCCCTTATCCCTTATGGAGGGTCGGCACAGTATGTGCTGCTCTTCCATACATCGCTATCAGCCGTCATATCTGAATCCACTCCTTTCTTAAGCATATCCTCTTTCACACAATCCATCCATACTTTCTTCGGTCTTCCTCTTCCTTTGTAGCCATCTACATTTAATCTTAACACTTTCTTGTTCATATCCCCATCGTTTCGTCGCATAACATGTCCATACCACGCTAACCTCGTTTGCGTATCTATCGTTAAGAAATGCATTTGCAAAATGTTTTTATTGTGCAATAAAATAAGACAATAATAAACGGCAATTAGTCCAGTATCGTTTGCAGTAATTTATTGCAGTATTGATAACACGCGGGTCTATTCCCACCGGCCAGTACCGCACCTGCAATTACTTATGGACGATTTATCACACATCGATAGTGAAGTTTAATTTGCATTTGAAGTATTATCTTATATTATATAAAGCTGCATATTTATGTATTTATAGAATTCCTCTCGAAGGAATTACCCAAAAATAGATTTTCTTGACATGAACATATTAGGGCCGAGTTACACAGCATTACGAACAAAAAGTCACACTCATATCGTTAGGGGACGTAATGTATGCGCAATATTAAGCGACAACCCTAAGGCGTTACTTACGTTTTATTTTACGGAATTTTGGGTGTGACATATTTTAAACTTTCGCCCGTGACTGCGTTCATAGACTTAAACAAAGTAAGTAGCCTATCTTCTTCTAGATTATGCTCTACAACTATGCTAAATTTCATCGAGAATTCTAACAAACATTCATCTAAACTTTCGCATTTATAATATCAGTAAAATACGCAAAATACGCGCTAGCCGTGGAGTTGCGGAAACTGTAGCCCCTACTACTACTACTACTCAGATACGTTTAATAATGTTTCATAATATAATAATAATAATAGCTATGGTTTGTTAAAATTCCGTTTGGCGCTAGTGTCGCTGATAAAGGATTCACGTACGTATAAGTTGAAATGTAATATAAATAAAATAATAATAATATGTTCTATTATAAAGTTCTAGCTTTCGCTCGCGACTCCGTCCGCGTGTAATTAAAAAAAAAACAAAAGCCAGTAGCCTATGCGTTCGTCCAGATAATTCTCCATATCTTTACCAAGTTTCATCCGTTTAGCCGTTTAGGCAACAAAGTTTAACAAACATCCATCCATCCAAACTTTCGCATTTATAATATTAGTATGAAGTATGATTTTATATAATGATACCCGTTTGTCCCAGTTTAATTTAAGAATAGTGTGAAACAAGCACAATGATAATCAAATAACGATGCCGTGAATTCCAATTCTATAGTGAACAGAATACGTACCTCCTTCATTTAGTCGCATTGTCTTGTAAAACAAAAGACGAATTAAGTGTTTGTTAAATGAAAGATTTTGGTTATACGAGTTTTGATATCCTAGAACATAGGAGTTGAAATCTTCTTTTGGTGCCGTCTCCTAACGAAGGTTGGCAATCATTACAGCAACTTGAAGTTTGGATACAGCAGCTATAAATATGGAACGCGTACATTTGTTGTACCATTGGTGAAGATTTTTAAGCATCGATGTTCTTCTCCTTCCTGGACTTAATTTCCCTAGAATCTTCCCCTGAACAATAGTCTGTAACAATTCGTATTTAGGAGTTGAAATGACGATAATCAAATGTTCAAATCGAAATTGGTGGGATTCAGGAGACAATACTTGTAAAAACAAGCTTTTTTTTATTAAAAGGGGGCAAACGAGTTGCGAGAACACCGAAGTGGTCAGCGACGCCCATAGACATCCATAACACCAAAGGAACTATAGATGCGTTGACGGCATTTGAGGAAATGATAGGCTCACTTCTTGAAGGACCCTAAGTCGTATTGGTTTAGAAATACCGCCAAGGACAGACCGTACAACAACGCGCGGGGCAACAACTGTGCGGGGCAGAATGTTCGGCGAAAGCACGGTTGTGGAATGCCAGCCATCGAGATGGTGAGGATGGTACCTGGCGGTCTGTCGTGTCGTCCGATGACGAAACTCAGCGGCAGGAATCGTCCCAAACAAATAAATAAAACTTCTGTATATTAAGCAAATATATCAAAGCTCTTTTTACAAAAATAAACGAAATCAAAGTATTAATAGTTTCAAACGAATGTACTTGTTTATTTGTTTGATAAAAACGTGTATAGTAAATATTATTTTAATCCGTGGACCGAACTCAATGGATTTGTTCGAGAGGAAACTGTTCTGTATGTCAAATAAAACCGTACCATTGTTTTCGATACAAGGTGAAACATTGTATAAACAAAATGATTTATAATTTTTATGTTTTGTGTAAATTTACATCATGCATGGTTACATCACTTCCACATAGATTTACACTTTTATGTGGTTAAAACTTTTTAAACGACATTTCCTAAATTTTTAAAAATAACTAATTTTGTATCATTTTTGTTAGGTACTATCTATTACTCGCGACTTCGTCCGCGTAAAATTAAAATATAAAAAAAAATAGCCTATGGTTTTCACTGATAACGTAGCTTTTAATGGTGAAAGAATTTTCGAAATCGGCCCGGTAGTTTTTGAGCTCTTTCAGTACATACAAAATTACAAATCTTTCCACTTTATAACAATAGCAAAGATAAGTATAGAGGAAGTTGGTTTAACACCAAGTATTACGGTGTTTTTATTACGTGACAAACAAGCTGGCGGCTACTGGAATTCGTGAAAATGACAAAACGACCGCTGCCCATAGACTTGTTGATTGGTCAATGCATTACCTACCTTTAGTCAACAAAGGAGGAACATACTCGTAGGTCCTATCCCCCATTTTACAAATCCTAAGTACAACTGCTGCGTTGATATCGTAGACAATGCGTAGACAATTCGTAGACACTACGTAGTCGTTACGTAGCACCGCCTACGACAAATATTTTTTTACAGCAAATAAATGAAAATAACTCACGAATTCAGTGTCTAGTCTAGTTATATAGAAGTAGGTCCAGATGATAAATAGCTGTAGTAATACCGCATTCCCTTCGTTCTTATTGGAGCTGTGAACGCAATAAAACCTAAGTGGAACAATATATGTGGATAGGCTGACACGTCGCGAAGCTTCGACCGTATAAGTTTCACCATACGAGTATATGAGATTCTCTCTGTATTGTAGAGTAAGAATTAACTGGATATATTTTAAGTGTATTTTTAAAGATTAAAAAAAATGTTTTAACAAAGCAAACTACAGGAACTAAACATAAAGCCCGTTGCACTCAGTGCAGACAGTTATATGTTAAACTGTGTAAACTCTTCAGTTAAAACTGTCAGTTTGAACTACGCGTAGCCAGATTCTATACATTTAAATTATTGGAACATCTGACATGTTTTTTATTTTTGTTATATTATGTAGTTTTTTAAAATCAATTTTTATTACTCAATGTGTCAAGAATACTTATAGTTTAAGGTGGAAAAGAAGGAAAATTAAAAATAAAAACACTATTTACTGACCAAAAAAAAAATAAAAAAATTTAAAAGAACACAACTTACAAATCATATTACTGAAAAAAAAACAACAAATTCTTGGCCAAAAAAATAAAAGCTGTTGCTTGATATTCTCATAGTGATGTGCATATACTAAATTTTTAACCGGATTAAATACCGTGCAGTTCTGTAAGTGACAAAAATCTAACATATTCTCGTGAAATACTCAACGTTTACGAAGCCGTACTCTCTCTCTCTCTCTCTCATCTGCATCTAAATTAAAAGCTTCACAAATTTATGCAGATATTTTTAAAAGCGTTTGAGCTCGCAATTAGTGAGGGATTGTACGGCGCCATTTGCGCGCATAATTTTACGTTGCATGTCGGAATCTACGTTAATTTAGTGTTATTAGTGAGGTTTTATAACTACAAATGGTGGACATTCATGAAGAAGAATAGCATTAGATGTGTATGTAAATGCATCGTGCGTCCGTGTAAACCTTACTAATATTATAAATGCGAAAGTTTAGATTTTTTTTTATAATAAAAGGGGGCAAACGAGCGGCGTGAACACCAAGGTGGTCAACGACGCTCATGGACATCCGCAACACCAGAGGAACTACAGATGCGTTGCCGGCCTTTGAGGAAATGATAGGCTCGCTTCTTGAAGGACCCTAAGTCGTATTGGTTTGGAAATACCGCCAAGGACAGACTGTTCCACAACGCGGCAGTGCGGGGCAGAAAGTTCCGCGAAAACCGCACGGATTAGATGGATTTTTGTTAGAGTTTGACCTAAACGACTGAACAGATCTCGATGAAATTTGGCATAGATGTAGGGCATAGTATTGAAGGACAAATAGGCTACTTACCTTTGTTTTTTTTAACACCACGCGGATGGAGTCATGGGCGAAAGCTAGTATTATGATATTAATAATGTTATAAATGCGAAAGTTAAAGATATTTATAAGAAGGTATCCAGAATATTAATTAGCAGATTTCGATAAAATTTGTCATAGATGTACAAAATACAGTAAAACAAAGGTAACATATTAAGATTTTATATAACCCGTGCAGACGAAGTCACAGGCAAAAGCTAGTCACAAAATATAATACACAAACTAAATTTGCATGTTTTAAATATAGACAAGTTACCAAATCTGTAAGACATTTTACGTAATCTGAAACACCAAACATGTGTAGCCACATTAATTTAAGTTTCATTTCAAAATAACTTAATTGCATATCTACAATTTAATAGCCTTATCTAATTCCGAATCATATTATGCGCTACATATTGGTAAAGTTAAAATTTTGATTCTCCAAAGTCCACCGTAAACTCTAACACAAGTATATTTTAATTTCAAATGCACTGACGGCATGTGGCGACGCTATTAGCAACTAGTTAACATGCAGCGCTTTACGATACATGTCCCTAAGGAGTGTCCTGTTATTATACAAGTTAAGCACTAACGTCGAACGTCGGTAGCTCAGGGGGCTCACTTGATTTGTAATCTACAGGTCCTGGGTACGACCATGTACCAATTGGATTTTCAATTTTCGAATGTTCATAATACATACGTGGTATGGACATGTTATGCGTCGAGACGATGGGGACATAAACCAGAAAGTGTTAAGAATGAATGTGGATGGCTACAGAGGAAGAGGAAGACCGAAGATAGTATGGATGGATTGTGTGAAAGAGGATATGCTTAAGAAAGGAGTAGACTCAGATGTGACGGCTGATAGAGATGTATGGAAGAGTAGCACATACTGTGCCGACCCCTCATAAGGGATAAGGGCAAGTTGATGAATGTATAATTTATTCGATGTTCTTACGGTTAAGGAACTTTTTTATACAAGAAGGTGGCAAACGAACAAGCGGCCACCTAAATCCGAATTGACTGCTGCCCATAGACATCCGCAATTGCAGATGCGTTGCCTACCCTCAATCGACGGAGTAGGAGACGCACACCTGCGAAGAAATACAAAGATATGTATGAAGTTATCCCATAGTGCAGTAAATTTTACTCATTACGTTCATTACATGACTAGCTGTTCCCGTGCGACTTCATCCGCAAGAAATTATGAAAATTATATTTTATTGTGTACATTTGTCAAGTTATCAATTACAAATACCAAAATGACATAACATGATGACAACCTTGCTTCCTTGATGTTGACAGCAACTTATGGTCTCTTTCCCACACTAGGGTTTTTGTCCAAAATATTTATCCCCTAAGTTTAATGGTGTTAAAATATATAGCCTAAAGCGTGAGGTAAGTGTAGTGCTTTTTAATAAAAAAAGGAATTATTCAAAAATATGCTGTAATTGCTGACATCTTAGGCAACAAAGAAGTGTGTTTACGCTTTATTATAATAGTATAGATGACCAGTTTAGTTAGGAAATAATTTAATTATTAGATTTAGTTTGTAAGCAAATAGATTTGATATGGTTAATTCACAAAGGTTTTATGAATTAACCATATCAAATCTATTTGTTTAAGGTGTAATTTGTGTAATTTATTTAAGGCAGAGAACGTATTAGATACAAATGGAATATTCGCTTTATGAACGTAATTTTACGGTTTCATATATCAAAGGAATATTAAACATACAGTAATAGTGTTGCTTGTTAGTTTTAATTCATGAAAGCATGTTACTTTGTTTTTACAAGTTTGATGACGTAAACGACGTCATGAGATTAACAGCAATGTTTCTGCACACGAATAAACAACATGCCATTTTTCTTTCGATTTATACAATATAGTTGGTCATGTATATTTTATAGGTTACGAAAACTTTTTGTTAAGACCGCTTTTCATTTTATATAGATATATTGTTTTACTTCATCGACCCAATTTTAGTCAAAACAAGTGAAACGTTTATTCATAATATGTATAATGTTATAAAGAGGAAATATTTGTATTTTTGTATGTACTGAAATAACTCAAAAACTACTGGGACGATTTTGTAATTTCATTCAACATTAAAAAGCTATGTCATCTGTAACATAAGGTATATGTTTTTTTTTTATTTCACGCATGCGAAGTCGCAAGCAACTGATAGTTCAGAATATTTTAATTCAAATTAGCAATTTTTTTTGGGTTAATAATAATGCTTTATTTATCATTTGTTAGTTTTTGGTTAATATTTTTTTTACTTTCAAATTTAATATTAGGTATCATTCGATGTATTAGCCAGATAAAATGCCACCTTTTTGAAATAAAAAAACGATATTATGTTTTTGTTTGTTTAAAGTGAAAAAATATCTTAACACAAAAACTGGATAAATCTGGAACAAACTGGAATTCAGACAATGTATTGACCCACTTTAGCGCGGAGTTTAATAGAAACCCGAACTCCTATCGTAAGGAAATTAGCAATTATAATCTAAAATCCATTAGAACGCCTCCGACGTTGATGATTAGATGTTTTTGAACGAGTATTGAATGTAGGACATCTGGTTTTTAACATTATAAAGCTATTTTTAAAATAAGCGTCAGTAGCTCAGTGGTTTAAGCACTTGACTTGTAATCAGGTCTTGGGTTCGAATCCCGTCGTACCAATGTGATTTTCGATTTTTCGAATTTTCAAACGTTCATAATTTACCCGACGTTCTTACGGTGAAGGAAAACATCGTGATGCAACCTGCACATATCGGCCAAAAAAATCAAAGATATGTGTGAAGTCAACCCGCAGTGCAGCGTGGTTGACTATGGCGTATTCACCCCTTACTTTGGGTAGGCTCCGAGCTCCTCGGTGAGGACGTATAGTACGTAGAGGGGCATTTAAGGAGGGTGGCTGAAAACCACCTGGACACTGAATCTCAACTAGTGTGGGTTAAGCTGAGCCTCCTCCTTTTATCTGTTACATATTTTCATAAATGTTTCTTGTAACTACTGTAATTTTGTGTAATACTGTATTTTTTGGATGCCATTGAAATGGATGAAATTAAATTTAGTTAAAGCATATTTAATTCACAAACGTCATATGTAATTCAACTTGACTGTAAATACTTATTTACTAACAAGTACTTACTTGTACAAAAGATATTGGTCCATACCATAAAAAAATCGATACTGTTTGAACACATGGATGCGTGTTTATTGAACTAAATATATCTTAAGATGATTTTATTATCCAAAGTCGTGACCTCTGTTAAAGTCAACAAACACATTATTAACAACATTCTGAGTACCTCAAGTTGTGTTTACCAGGCAGACTTATTCGATATGACTTGTTTACTTAGACATTTAACAGACTGGATCAAATAGAGTTTACTTGTAAGCTAGTTTTATGTCAAATTTGGATGAATTATACCTTATCCGGGTTTTCGTCCTCCACATAACTATCGTCCGTCATCTTAGTCATCACTCCCTTCTTGATCATGTCACCTTTCACACAATCCATACATCATTTTCTAAGTCTACCTCTACCGGTGTACCTCGACATAACTAACGTCCTTCTTGTTACATGCGATTCATCCGTCATAACATACCCCCATGCTAACAATTTACTCCTTAATTTCTCTACAACAGAGGCTTTTAAACGTCCTCTAATATACTAATTTCGTATCCTATCCATTCGTATTACCAAACACATAACCACATTCGCATTTCTAGTAAAAGTATGCTTACAAAAAGTCTTGTTAGGATGAAAATAATAGTCGATTGAAATTAATATAACAGCTGAGTCTAGTCTGTTTATTTATAGTCTACGTTGTTTATGTCGAATGCCGTCTGTTGTTTGTAAATTAAAACCTCAAAGGTCAATTCCCAGACGGTCTAGATCAAGGTCGTGAGTTTTAAATTGCTTTACTAATAATAAAGTTTGTTTACGTTTTTAAGAGACTACGTATGTAAAATTGTTTTATAGTTCATATAGATTTGATTATTGTACAGATAAAATAATTATTGACTAAACATACGTCGGTTATTATTTCAAATGTCAAACGAGTCATGGTTTAATTAATTTCTGTTGAAGAAATCTATCTAACTAATACTATAAATGCGAAAGTTTAGTAGGATGTTTGTTAGAATTTGTAGCCTAAACGGCTGAATGGATCTCGATGAAATTTGGCAAAGATGTAGAGGATAGTCTGGAAGAAAACAGAGGCTAGTCACTTTTGTCTTTTTAATTCCTCGCGGAAGCTGTCACGGGCGAAAGGTAAATAAAAAATGACTTAGTAATAAAAATTGATAAATAAAGTTTCTCGCTAAAGTTAACAAATATAAAATGAAGTTGGACGGTTTTCTTTGTTTTTTTAATTAGCTAAGTTTTCATTGTTAAATAATTTGCTAGTGTGGTAAAATCACTTAATTTGTATAATACAATGCATGTAATCAGCTAATGTATGTAAAAGTGCAGCCAGTCTGCCGTGAAAAGGTCACGTACAGTCCGGTCGTGCTCTAGAAAATAACTTCAGATAATTAAGCGTTCAATTAAATAATGGAAAAAGTTTCAAATCACTTGTATATTGATTTATTTTTATACAACTGTTAAAGACTGAGGTTAATCACGCGTATGTATGTCCGTGTTGGCCTTATTATAGCCCTTTCCTTACCATCTTTACCTTAAGAGGAAGGGATTGTAAAGAAAAGTAGCTTAGACTGTGGAGAAAACGCATAGGAAGAGAAAATATCCTCTTTTTGTCTCTTTGTCCGTTGAAGGGGTAGGCAACGCAGCTGCAATTGCGGTTGTTTATAGGCAGACGTTGCTTCGCCATTTCAGCGGTATCAGGTGGCCTCATGCTTGTTTGCCTTGTATAAAAATGTAAGTTTGTTTTTATGTATTCGGGTTTGTATGTTAATTCCATTGTAATTATATCGCACATAATATTTAGAGTTGACGTGAGAAATTAAATTCTAAAAATAGTCAAAGGTACCGAGTTCAAACCCCACTTGTCTTTTTTTCTTATTTTTTTTTGATTCTGTCTAGTTTGTTTATTAGAGATACTTAGTCTTTTTTAATTAAGGTTATTATTGCCTAAATAATAGATATACTATAGTTTGGCTAAACTAAATAATGTTCTATTAAAGTTCCACACTCAAATAGAATTGTAGGAATTCGAAATCGTCCCCAACCCTTGAAACCGAAGTCCCGATTGGCTTAGTTTTATAAAACAATTTAAATTTATTCTAACCCAACAAACGTATATAATCGGGAAAACTTTCACTCGCCTTGACCTCAAAGTGTGAGAAATGTGAGCATTTTAAAAGTTTTCCATTTGTATGGTACATTAACCAGTTTACAATTTTTCAAATGATAAACTTACGAATTTTTAAACTTACGTTTGTAACCAAAAGGGTAAGCAGGGATTATGAATTTACATTTAAATCTATATAAACTGTGCTACTAATCTATTCCAGGGGTGGTCAACTAGTCGGTCGCGACTACAAACTATATAGTTGTTTACTGAACCATGATGTTTCAATTAAAATTACAAGAAGTATCAAATTGGTAGATCGCAGAGGGTGCCATTCATAAGCAATAGAACTTAATTTTAACCAAGTTAACTACCCCTGCTATATACCAATATTTTTAACGATCTCTTTCGTCACTGAATCCATATTTTCAATGTACTCGTAACTCAGCTCACTAATCTCTTTCCGTAGTTTCGGTACCTTAACGACTAATTCTCAAATATTGATCAGAGAATTACAAGAACAGATAGGAGAGAAATCCCGGATTAGTTGTGTTTACTAATCGGCGGGGGAATCGATGTTTTAGATTAGTTTCTAATCGGTACGGCCTGTTTACAAAAGAAGGATCGGAGGGTTAAGGATTCGTTTAAGTTGGATTCCAAAAGCAGCTTATAAGGATTTGGGGCGGAAGGATATTTTTAATTTAAAAAAGACGTTGATTTAGTTGTAAAATTTAGCATCTTTTGTAGACACTTCGTAGCATCTCGTAGCAGATTTTAGATCACCATGTCACTTCGTAGTATTGGATAGGCATTTTGTAGCATTTCGTAGAGCGTAGCAAGAAGGTTTTCTCTAGTGGTTTTAAATAAACGTTGTTATTGCTACGCGTATGATATTTGAAGACGTCGCAATACTTTATATGGCCCATTAGTTTTATCTGTATTCTATGATATATAGATATTGGTATGTTATTGCGATACCCTAAATCTAATATTCCTATTTTAGCGAACGATATCTTATTGATATTGTAGCTATTGACCTTTGAATTTGAGTTGATATTTATAATTTTATTTCATTATTTTAGTGCTGTTTAAATTGTGTCATCATCATCATCATGAACTTATCCCTTACCGAGGGTTGGCATAGTATGTGCTGCTCTTCCAAAAGTCACACCAGTAACCTGTCAATCATCCAACCAGCATTTATTCGGCTTTTCACGTCCCGGTCAACGCTACCGTCGGACTGGACTAGAGAACCGAGGTACTTCAAATCGGAGCATGTTGGTAGAGGCACACCATTTAAAGCGATTGGAGAGAAGCTGGTCGGACCGCCAAAATCGCAAAACAAATGTTCTATTTTGGTCCTGCAGATTTCAAGACCAGCTATTAAAATCCTATTTAAATTGAGTAATTTATTAAAACGTTCTTTAAAATTTATTAATAAATCTGATAGTTGTGATTTTATAAAATAAGCCTGGTATTCTTTTTGCTTTAAAAAACGTCAATTAACAAGATTAAAATTGTGAAAGTATTTTAATTTGTTCGTATTGCGCAATAAAATTGATTAATATTTCAATTTTATTGATACTTATTTCAATGCATTTGAATATGAAATGTTTCAAGTTAATTAAATTTGAGAACGTTTGGCTTTAAATTTTTTACTAACTCAAATTAACCAAAGTGCATTTAAATTATCTGAGTATGAAACTTTAATTACTCATGTTCTAATTACTTACCTTTGACTAAACTGTGGCACAACTGTTTAGTCGCGCTTTGATTCCTATGAGCTTGTATGGAGCACAATACTCGATTTTTTGCTCTGCTAAACAGTTGAATTGGCTGCAAAACAATTGAAAATCGTACAACAGTTATGCGATAGTTCAGTCAAAGATGTGTGCCCGCTGTTATCCTTTTGTGGAAAACATAAGAAAGAAAAAGGTACAGTACACATTTTTATGTACTGTACTTTTTTCGTACTGTCATGATTTCTTACATTTTTGTTAAATACCTATAAGAGCCTATTTACACAGACAAATTATTACCTCCAGAGATAACCAGAAGAAGAATGACCTTTTTTTACGATTCCTCGTTATGTAAAGGTATTCAACCCCTACAATAAAATTACGCACATTTGTCAGAGCCATTCCTAATTAACTTTTTCATCTTTTTTTTTTAAATCATCCCCTGATTTATTGTACTCCAGGTTGAAGGGCTTCCGACATTTAAATATTAGGATCCGCTCAGCTTATCGTAATGAAGGAATTTTATAGACTGTTTTAAACCATTATTCATTTTTACTGAAAAATTACTTTTTGTATGAATCATAAAGTTTATTTTTTTATATATATAATGGTTACTTAAATACTTAGTCAAGATTTCTTAATTCATGCTAGATTGTCGAACTAAAGATCGACAGTGTTCTCTCCCAGTGAACATAAGTTACACTTAAATATGATAGCTCAATAGCGTCCTCTGTCGACGTTAAAAACAACATTGAATTATGATTGTCAATCTTTTGACAAACACAGCATTGTACTTAATTTGTCAAAAAGAGAGAAATGACTGAGATATCGTATGATAGAGTTGACGGAAGTTGACGGGAACATGATAAGGAAGAAGAAGAAGAAGAAGAAGAAGAAGATGATATGATGATGAATATTACTGACCCAGAGTGACCGCACTATATGGCCAATGTAACGTGTGATAGAGAAATAAATGTTTGTTTTACTTTCTTAAAGCAAGAAGTGTCCTTAATATATTAACTTGGTACCATATGTATCTGGATTATTGTTGCAAGAAAGAAAACTCTAAAATTTTATAATTACTAGCTGTTGCTCGCGTTTTCGCCCGCGTGGTATTAAAAAAAAAACAATAAAAAATCAGCCTATGGTTCTAACTGACAACGTAGCTTTTTAATTATGAAAGAATTTTAGAAATCGGCCCAGTAGTTATTTCAATAAATACAAATCTTAACTTTTATATTTTTAGTATGAATAAAAGTAACGACACGATGGGGACATAAACCAGAAAGTGTTAAGATTGAATGTGGAAGGCTACAAAGGAAGACAAAGATCGAAGACAGTATGGATGGATTGCGTGAAAGAGAATATGCATAAGAAAGGAGTGGATACAGATATGACGGCTGATAGAGATGTATGGAAGAGCAGCACATACTGTGCCGACCCTCCATGAGGGATAAGGGCAAGTGGATGATGATGAGTCTCGTATAGATGTTGGTAAACCTAAATAAAGAAATAAATTTTACATTTCTTTCATTTTCTCCTATTTTATTTTAATTAAGGCACATCAAAAACAATACGATCATAAAAGTCTACGTCTAATTGTGATTCTTAGAAAATGAAATCAAATTAGATCAGTAATCAGCACTTAACGTAATCGAATAGCTCAGAAGTAACGACAAATTCAGAACTTAATATAGTCTTCGGAAGTCATTTGGCCCGTTTAATTAAAAAGCTGCTCATCGCGAGATGTACCGTAACAGTTTTACGGCGGGTCTTTTTAGATTGGTTACATTTGTCAGACCTGTCCTTAATTAACATTTTTTTTTCTAACAGGATTTTTAAAAAGTTATTTTTGTGATTTATTACATTCCAGGTTCACGTGATTTATGTCTTGATTTATCTTGAGTTATGTTCTAGATTAGGTAATATAGATATTGAATAATAAAGTAAAAAAATCTAAATATATTTTCATGAACTAAGCTAACTATTTTAAGTTAAAGTTTTATCGAACAAATAATTCTGCAATTAAATAAAAACACATTAAAACCAAAGGTCATTAGTCACTATTTTTGACGTATATTTAAGCGAAAATGCATTTAAATTATCTAATGCTGGGTTTCTGAGGTTTCCATTTATTTCATCATTAACTAGTGATACATTAGTATTAGGTTCACCTAAGTTTAATTTAAGTAAAACTCAAGTTACGTAATTCGGGAACAAATTTCATGAAGTTATCGAACTTAAAATTCTAACAAATAGTTAAATGTAGCTAGGAAACCGGCCATAAGTGTTTTATGGTAAGACCCAAAGTTTTGTGCAAATATCAAGTGTACACAGCGTTTATAGTGATAGTGTGAAATGATAGTTTCACTACTAAGGTTATTACATACTAGCTGTTCCCGTACGGCTTCATCCGTATGAAATTATGAAAATTTTATTTTATTCCTTAGATTTGTCAAGTTATCAATAGCGAATGTCAAAATGACATGACATGACAAACATTAGCAATCTTGCTTCCTTGATGTTGGCAGCAACTTATTGTATCTTTCCCCATGTTAGGGTTTTTATCCAAAACATTTACCCCCTAAGCTTATTGTCGTGAAAATGTAAAGACTAAAGAATGAATAATTCAAAAATATGCTGTAATTGCTGACATCTTAGGTAACAAAGAAGTGTGTGTACGCTTTATTATAATAGTATAGATAGGTATCAAAGCGTTAATAACTTCGATGTAGAGAGGTCACTTCGATGTTACATTTTCTTCATTAAGTCGAGCGGATATGAGAGCGAGGGACATCGGGGACTCGATTGATACATTGCTTCGTTGATCTATGAATATACATAAATGGATGTGCCATAGTGCTCTGGTTTAAATGGCGTCAATACTTAGTGTTGCGGAAGTACGAACTAACCAATATTAGAAGAACCCTTGGTCAATTCTTCTATTAATCGAACTTTATTATGTTTAGGAATATGTTCTGTTAAGGGCCTTAGAGTTCATGTTTTCTTAATTTAAGTTTGATTAATGTGAAATAGAGAAAGATATCAGTGGCTTTTAATGTAATTTGTTACGACTTTTTTGTATGGTTTTAGTTAATTTTGGGCTGCTTACTAACCGAAATGTAATGTTTATGTATGTGCTAGTAAATTGCATCATCTTTGAAGAGTATTATCCCCTTAGTAAGTTTAATTGGTTTGTAAAGTCTATTGCCTCTTTAACAAATCATACTAATATTATAAATGTGATAGTTTAGATGGATAAATGGGTGGATGGATGTTTGTTAGAGTTTGTAGCCTAAACTGCTGAATGGATCTCAATGAAATTTGGCATAGATGTAGAGGACAGTCTGGAAGAACACATAGGCTACTTGGTTTTTTTTTATTACCACGCGGACGAAGTCCCGGGCGAAAGCCAGTATTAAATATATTCAAATCGATAATTATTCAAAATCATTTAAATTAGTAACAGTAGGCTGAGCTCTTGGACAGTTTTGCATCTTCTGTATCTTGTAATTTTATATTCAAATTAATTCTTCGTGAATTAAGTAATAAAGGGAAGTTTATAACAAACGCAACTGACTGACGAATAATTAAAGATTTATGTAAATACGAGCTGTTGCCCGCGACTCCATCCGCGTTGATTTAAAAAAATGTAAGTAGCCTATGTGTTCTTCCAGACTATGTTCAGATCCGTTCAGCTGTTTAGGCTACAAACTCTAACAAACATCCATCCATCCAAACTATCGCATTTATAATATTAGTAAGATTTAGTATTAGATAATGCAAACTAGTGTAAAATCGTAGTCACAGTCACATCGCAACAGATTTATTTTTCTAGGAAATATTTCTACACTTTTATATAACACATGCACATAAATTTAGCCTGAAACCGCAACCTTTGTGTGTAAAAACGTAGCTTGTTTTCAGTTTACACGTTGCTTGTGGGTAACGTTGCGCTGAAATTCAGCTGCCATTCTTTTCATTGCCCCTTTGTATTTTTTTGTTCATCGCGAAATAATTTTAACAAACATTGCATATGAAAATTTTTATATAAACTTGGTTAACTTTACTTTATTGTTAAGTTGTATTTAATGGGAATTAATTCACAGTTTATTCATTAATATATTTATAACTAGCTGTTCCCCTGCGACTTCATCCGCATAAAATTATGATAATTTTATTTTATTACTTACATGTGTCAAGTCATGAATAGCAAATGTCAAAATGACATGATGACAAACCATGACAACCTTGCTTTCTTGATGTTGGCAGCAACTTATGGTCTCTTTCCCACATTAGGGTTTTTATCCAAAATATTTACCCCCTACATTTAACGGCGTGAAAATATATAGCCTAACGTGACGTAAGTGTAGGACTTTTTATTTAAAAAGAATGATTCCAAAATATGCTGTAATTGCTGACATCTTAGGCAACAAAGAAGTGTGTCTTTACGCTTCATTATAATAGTATAGATAATAGATTTTTCCCGTTACCATGTTCGCGCGAAGTTAAAAAAAACATTTGGTAAGTTCAGGGTTCTTCCAAACTATGTTGTACATTTGTGTAATTGTAAATCCGTTCAAATCTTTTGGATATATGGTACAAAACAATCATCCATCCAAACTTTTGTATTAAGAATATTAGTGAGAAAATAAATTGTTTAATCAAAAGATATAGTGTAAATGTTATATTACTTTTTTTTAAGAAGTATTTACTAAAATAGTATATACTTCTTAATAATATTACTAGAGCGTCGGAGGCCCAGTGGTTTAAGCACTTGACTTGTAATCTACAGGTCTTCTGTTCGAATCCCGGCATGTAACAATGTGATTTTCGATTTTTTTGAATTTGCACATATACACGTAATTTACCCGACGTTCTTACGGTGAAGGAAAGCATCGTGATGCAACCTGCACATATCGGCGAAGAAATTCAAAGATATGTGTGAAGTCAACCAACCTGCAGTGGGCCAGCGTGGTTGACTATAGCCTAGTCAACCCTTACTTTAGGGTAGGCTCCATGCCCCTCGGTGGAGACATATACTAGTGATGATGATGATTTACTAAAATGTATAATAAAGTAAAAAATAGTTTGATTACTTACGAAAGATATAACAAACAGTCTGATAATTTAAATGGAATTACAGATATTAATTTTAATTATAGTTTTAACATATTAATGTTATTGTAAGGGTTATGAAATCAAACATAACGTTCACGTTTCAATATTCAAAATCAACAGCTCATTTGAACCGGAAACGATACAATTAAACGGAAGGAAATCTCTGTTGGATCATGGTCAATTAAAGCGGAAGTAGTTAACTGTAATGTTACGTTAAATGTGGATTTTAGATAGAATTTACGGGAAAACGGAACGTAATTATCTTTTGTTTTTACATAATTTTCCTGACGACAGCAAAATTCACTAAAGTTTTAGAATATCGATCAAATAATTATTTTTATTTAAATAGAAAGGAAATGTATATAGCTTTAAATAAACGCCTTGCTTGCAACAGGTCAAACAAGAGTTTTGCTCTGAGATTTCCGTATGTATTTCGAACAGCAAAGGCCACGCAATCCGCTTCAAGCCACGAACCTCTGCGATGTGGACGTTCTTTTTTTAGCTTATTTTGCTGCAAGCTGTTTGCAAATGTTCCCTTTAATTAAACCTACTTTTTCTAATGAATTAAAGCCATTAAGAGAACGTTAGTGAATAAAGATTTTAAAGTTAAATTTCGTTAACGTTTGATATAAAAGAATAGGTTTTTAACTACATTGCCTTAATAGTGTTAGATCTCTACGTGAAATATCTTAACCTAGCTTTCGTCCGCGACTCCGTGTGTAATAAAAAAAAACCAAATTCAATCGAGACACATTCAGCAGTTTAGGCTACATAACAAAAGTCCATCCATCAGAACTTTCGCATTTATAATTTAAGTAAAATAAAATTTCAAGTAACTTGTACAATCGGCAGTAAACCTAACTTAAACATTAATAAATAATCATATGTAACAATAAAGAGAAATGTAGACCTTGAAAATTCATTTACCTTGACCTCAGTTAAAAAAAATCAAGTAAATTCGTTAGTTCATAAATAAAACACTAGAGATAGAGAGATAGATGAAAGTGCTGGCTTGAAAAAAAAAAACAATTTTGTTTTCGATGCTCAAGTAGCAATAGTGTTTACGAAAACGAGAAAAAAAGCAAAGATGTTTGAAACTCGAAGGCCTTGACTAATTAATTGGCCGAGCGGAGCTCAGGCAGCCGTGAAATAGTGGAGGGCAGTTATTGATTTTCGATGACGGCTTCTCGATATTACTATTACTTTCGACTTTGAGATGTTACATCACCAGTACCATGGGATACACGATACGTTAAGAGCACACACCTATGACTAAACTATCGCACAATTATTTAGTCTCTCTTTGATTCATATGAGTATGGAACACAATACTCGATGTTTAGTTGAATTGGATTCGAAACAATCGACAATCGCGCCACACTTGTCAAAGGTTTGCGTCCGCTCTTAAGGTAATGGGAAGAATTTACTTCTTACACTTGTCTATAACCGGCAGTCACATTTTTTAAACATTAAGCACATGTAAAAAAACATGTCTTCAACTTACTGACTTCTACATTTCTTGGCTTCATTACAGAAAGTCATCTTATAACAGACGTCGTGAAACAATAAGAGTCTGCGGTAGTACGACAGGCTTTCTGGCGTCTCATTAGATAAATTGTCTCTCGCCTTAAGTCAGACAAGATGATGAAGTTACTTGTATCTGAAAGTTACATATTTTGTTACTATTAATGACAAGCTGTTCATGCTTAATCCGGATGAAATTAAAAAAAAAATTATTTTGTCACTTGTCAAATTCACAATTGCAAATGTCAAAATTCAAATGACAACGAAGGCCTTTGACGTTAGATAACAATTACCGTTATGGCAACCTTGTTGTCCTTGATGTCAGCTTGTAGTTTACGGTCCCTTTCTCACGTGAAGGTTTTTTTGTCAATTTATTTACCCCCCAAGTTTAACATCGTGCGGTTCTATTGATTTTTAACCGACTTTCCAGAGGTTGTTAATTTGTATGTTTTTTTATGTTTCGCATAATTATTTTATTTGACGCATGATATGGCAGAAGGGACGGGTTTTTGTTTAATTTTTGTAGTTAAAAACCTCGTACATAATTTTCGTGTAAAAATTAACCTAACTAAATAATAAAAATATTTAAGTTCTTATTACAGGGAATAGAGGTAAAATAAACAAATATATAAATGTGAAAGTTTAGATGGATGGATGTTTGTTAAAGTTTGTAACCTAAACGGTTGAACGGAATTCGATTAAATTTGGTATAGATGTAGAGGATAGTCTGGAAGAACACATAGGCTACTCGCTTTTGTTTTTTTTTTAATTCCACACGAACGTAGTCGCCAGCAACTTTCGCCAGCGAAAGCTAGCGCAATCACAAATTTCCGTTTATACAATCCTAGTATATATCTAATATCCTACTATTTAATATATCTACAAGTTTAATAACAACAGCGTAGGTTGCAATGCGGCAATCTGAATTTTTCAGACCATCAGCTCACATCAAACCTCAAGAGAAATATATCGATATTTCAGCTGAAACTTCAGACGCCCCCGGAGGCTTGTACATAGTTAAACACAACCAGCCACTTTACAATTTTATACTTCTTAGATTTAGAAAGCTTTTAGATAAAGCAAACTATTTTCATGAAATACTTAAGTTAAACTTTGTGAATAAAAAATAGATTAACACTTATTTCGCCAACGATTCCGTTCGCGTGAAATAAAAAAAAGACAAAAATAAGTAGCCTACGTTTTCCTCTAGACTGTGGTGTACATCTGTACCAAATTTCATCGAAATCCGTTCAGCAGTTTAGGCGGCAAACTAACAAACATCCATCCAAACATTTCGCATTTATACTATTAGTAAGACAACACGAATGAAAGAAGACATGAGTAGATTGGAAAATATTGCTTTGCAAGAAAAGGTGCTAGGTTGCCATGGTTACTTAAATCAGCCAATAGCAAGGTAATTCTTGTCGTTATAAATTTTGACATTCGTTAGAGTTTGTAGCCTAAACTACGAAACGTCGATAGTCTGCAAGAACACATAGGCTATTTAGTACTTTTTTACTCCGCTCGTCCATACGACCATGACTCCATAGTCACGGTCAAAAGCTAGTAAACAATAACATGCCGCATGGGAACAGCTAATAAGCTAGATAAATTGTTCTACCAATCTAGAACTAAAGAGAAACAAAACACGATATATGACGTCACACCGCGAGTTTCGCAATAACCGCAACTTGTGAAATGAATCTTTTACAAGAAACTTTGGCTGTAAACACAACACTGGCTTTTAATGACCATTGTTTGTCGAGTTTTATAGCCATCTAAATGTCGTGGACGTAACGGTTACTAAACTATTAATTTTCTTTAAATGTAATGTTAAATTGGTTGTTTGAAAGGTTGTAATTGTTACCTTTGAATGTCTCTTTAGCATGTTTCAAGATTTTAAATGTAAAAATATCATAAAGTCAAACTTATGATGTTTTAAGTCATATTAAATACACACTATAAACTCGCTATTACTAAATATTACATCAATTGTTAACAATTGTTCATCATCATCCACTTGCCCTTATCCCTTATGGAGGGTCGGCACAGTATGTGCTGCTTCCATACATCTCTATCTGCCGTCATATCTGAATCTACTCCTTTCTTAAGCATATCCTCTTTCACACAATCCATCCATACTTTATTCCGTCTTCCTCTACCTCTGTAGCCATCCACATACAACCTTAACACTTTCTGCTTTATTTCCCTATCATTTCGTCGCATAACAAGTCCATACCATGCTAACCTTCTTAATTTCTCTACCACTGGCAATTGTTAACAATTATTGTGTGTCAAAATATCAATAATCCTATTACTTCAACTAGCTTTGGCTATCGACTCCATCTGCGTGGCATTAAAAAAAAATTAAATAGCCTATGTATTCCAGACTATGCTCTACATCTGTGCTAAATTTCATCGAGATCCATTCAGAAGTTTAGGCGGCCAACAATAATAAATATAATTAAAAAAATACATACAGATGAATTGAGTACCTCCTTTTGGGAAGTCGGTCAAAAAGGAAATATAATTTCTATAAAACGTCTATATTATTGGACATTTCATTTTCACTGCCGCTGACGTAATAACCTTTAGCTCCAAGGTGTGACATTAAGTAGACAGCTGACAGGGTAGGTGATAGTATGAGAAATGTCACTAATTCCATTACATCGGTGTATGGACAAATCATTTTTAACTCTGACTTCCTAGATAATGTTAAGAGCGGGCGTACACCTTTGGCTAAAGAATTGAACGATTGTCGATTGTTTCACAGCCAATTCAATTGTTTTGCATAACTAAAAATCTGGTTTGCGCATCTTCTTATAAGGTCATAGGAAAAGCGAGACAAAACATTTGTAAGACAGTTTAGTTACAGGTGTGCGCCTTATAGTAAATGTTAGTTGATTTTGATAATGACTATTCTACTGGTAAAACTTAATCTTACTAATATTATAAATGCGAAAGTTTAGATGGAT
>NW_013526582.1:2012000-2021375 GCF_000836215.1 Papilio polytes | reverse complement strand
GTCCCAGGAATAGTTACGGTTCCCGTGGGATTCATTAATTTAGTTTTTTTAATGTTTACTCGATCATTCTGCAACGGTTCAACATATTTTACTGAAATTTGGCACAGATATTAAACAAAGTCTGGAGTACACATGGGATAAGCTTCATCCCCGAGAAATGTCCAGTTCCCGAGGGATACGTAACTTTTTGTAATTTATATAGTTTGTATGTTTTCTAATACCACGCGGACGAAGTCGCGGGCAACAGCTCGTTACATAATAAATATATGTTATTGTTAGAAAAGAGGAAATATATTTTTTAAACTGACATACCACATGTTTATACCAACTGTAATCTTAACTAAGCCACACTACAATAAAGTATTTAATAATACGATTAACTAAATTATTAACAAAACAATTAATTCAAAGGTGTTTGAAATTGGATATGAAATAATTATTGGTGAGGGGTGGGGTACAGTTTGCAATTCGCTCGCTAAATCAGCCCCCATCAGACGTGTGAACAACGCACCCCGCTCGGGGGTAAGTTTTCATTTACCAAATGATATATTAACGAACGCTTTACCTTAACATACTGTCGCATACAACTTCGCTTGCATTCGATTATTATTTTACTACCTAATTATAACTCTATTCGACGTAACAACGAAGTATTTAGAAAAATAATCTCACTAATATTATAAACTAGCTTTCACCCGTGACACCGTCCTCGTGGCAAAAAAAACAAAAGTAATTATCCTATGTGTACTTCCAGACTATTCTCTAAATCTGTGCCAAATTAAATCGGAAGAGAGAAACTTCCATTTATAAATGGAATGAATAGTCCTATGTCCGTCTCCTGGCTCAAAGCTATCTCCTCACCAATTTTCAGCCATAACGGTAAAGCCGTTCTTGAGTTATAAATTTTGTAACTAATACGACTTTATTTTATAAATACATAAATGTGAATGTTTAGATGGATATATGTTTATGAGAGTTTGCAGTATAACTAATTAACAGATCTCGTTGAAATTTGTCATAGATGTAGAGGAGTCTGGAAGAACACAAAGGCTACTTAACTTTGTTTTTTTTTAATTTCACGAAGACTGAATCGCAGGTAAAAGCTTGTCATATAGCATTTAGTATACAGCATAGGAAGTGTTTTTTTTTAATGTAAATTTTTTATCCACGGACCATTTCTATTATAATGCAGTGAAGGATTTAAAAGTAAATCAACAGTGTTATTTTCATATTTATAATATTTAAATGTATAAATTGTTTCACATAATTTGCTCGAGAATTTCGAAACTACGCAGTTTCGTGACGTGGTAATTATTTATTACCTTAAACTGAAGGTAAAGGTGGGGCCACACGGCACGACCGCGCTCTGGTTTTCACTCTTACATATTAATATATCGAAGTTATACGATTTCATTATATTTGTATGCAATAACTGTACTTATCGCAAAATGTTATAATTTTAGATGGATAAAGAGAAGTTAGTTTCAGTCGATATTTTCTTAATTTTTAAACGATGCACAACAAATTGTTGCTTATAAAATTTATTATAATTTGATGTTTTTAGTTTTAAAAAATGCTTAATTTACTTATTATTTAATTTAGTTTCTATCTATACTATTATAATAAAGCGTAAACACACACTTCTTTGTTGCCTAAGATGTCAGCAATTACAGCATATTTTTGAATAATTCTTTCGCTTATAGAAAGCCCTACACTTACGTCACGCTTTAAGCTATATATTTTCACGCCATTAAACTTAGGGGGTAAATGTTTAGGATAAAAACTTTATCGTGAGAAAGAGACCATAAGTTGCTGCCAACATCAAGGAAGCAAGATTGCCAAGGTTGGTCATGTCATATCAAATAAAATTTTCATAATTCCATGCGGATGAAGCCGCACGGGAACAGCTAGTTGTAGAATAAAAGACGGTTACTGAAACGAATTTTAAATGCTTCGTAAGCGCCGGTTACAATCTGATAGAAATAAAAATTACTTTGGAATTCAGAGTTTAAGTGTAGACTTATTTGAGACGTTACAAATTTAAATGTTGTTTTACATCGTGCAAACATCATTGAGTAAACTATCGCACAACTGTTTTCACGCTTTGATTCCTATCAGATAATATTAAGGTACGGACACTACTCGATATTTAGTTGTGCAACTAAACAGTTGAATTGACCGAAACAATTGACAATCGCGCAACAGTTGTGCGATAGTTTAGTCAAAGGTGTACGCCCGCTCTTAGTATTCGGTTAGTATCGTGGGGCGTAGTGACTCCATATGTCACTTTAGTATTAAATTTTTGTAAAAATAAAATTATAATTTAAAATTTTAGTACTGAAAAGCTTTTATACTTTACAATGAGCTTAATCTCATTAACATCTCTCGAGCTTTTAACGAGTTACATTATCCGACATCGTTCAACATTTAATATGTTCATATAATTATAAAAAATAAAGCGCATTCATCAGCTGAAAGAAAGCCGAGTACATTCTTTACAGCAATTACAGCGCTTCAAGCGGACCTTGTTCAATCGAAAACAGCGCTTTATGCTAATTAGCGTCAACAGTTCATTGGTTACTTTTATTATATTTATTATAATTTAAAACTTAATGGGTTATATTTTTTTAATTTCCATTTTTGTTGCGATACTTTATAAAGTAATTCGTTTTTTTTGACCTACTTCCCAAAAGAAGGAGGTACTCAATTCATCTATATATTTTTTTTATTTTTTTATGTGTGTTACGGCATAACTCCGCCGTTACTGGACCGATTTTGAAAATTCTTTTTTTATCCGAAAGGTAGTGCTTGTTAAACGATGTTGATATAATAGGAAACAATCATATAGTAATAATAAGACACAAATTAATTTTAGTCTCCCTTTCTTTTTTCGAACAACGAAACGATGGAATGGGGATTTGATTTGACAGAAGAGATGCTTAGTTAGGGCATATATCTCTTTTTGTGCGTCTTCTTTTAATTAAAAGGATATTATCTGCAGATGCAGATGTCTATGGGCAGCCGTTGCTTTGATATTGTGGTGAATTCCCGGTATCTACATCTATACTAATATTATAATGAGAAAAGATTTATATTTTTATAACTCAAAAACTATGGGTCCGATTTTAAAAATTCTTTCAACATTAGAAAGCACGTTATTGCCGAGTAACATAGGATATATACTCACGTGGACGAGGTCGCGAGAAACAGCCAGTACAATAAAAAGTCAAAGTAACCATTTAACTAAGTCAACCTTTTCTTAAGAGGAAAGGATGGGAAGGAAAAGTGGATTTGATGGTGGAGGAGACGCATATGAAGGGGAAATGTCCGTCAATGAAGGGTAGGCAACGCATCTGCAATTGCAGATGTTTATGGGCAGCGGTCGCTTTCCATTTCGGTGTATTCAGGTGGCCGCTTGCTCGTTTGCCGTTTCATATTATATAAAAAAAGTAAAACGTAAAATAGTACTGAAATACCGTTTATTTGAAAAATAAAAAAGTCTATAAATCCTAAGAACTGCAGCTCTGTCTTTAAATTAATTACCCGGTGCTCGTTCCCGTTTAGAGCTGTGAGGTATTTACTGCGCCTTCGACGCCAGGTGAGAGTTTTTAAAACAAATTGACAAGTTTAATGGAACAAGCCTTAACGAACAATTAATAAATGCTGCTTATATGTATTGTATAAAATAATTTGAAGGACCTATTATATTTAAAAGAAAAATTATTATCTTTGTTTTTAAATGTCGTTTTACTTTTTTTATTTCTATTACAATCAAAATAGCATTTTCAAAAGAATAAAACGGATGACAATAAATTTTGTATACCTACGTTATATAACAATGAAAACCCACGGTAAAATTATTAGAAAGGCCTAAAACTCGATCATTTGTCTAAACTATTCTCACTTGATCATATTCGTACTAATCATCAAACTTATACTAATATTATAAATGCGAAAGTTTAGATGGATGGATGTTTCTTAGAGTTTGTAGCCTAAACGGCTGAACGGATCTCGATGAAATTTAGCATAGGCGTAGAGCATAGTCTGGGAGAACACATAGGCTACTTTTTTTTCTAGTTTAACGCGGACGGAGTCGCAGGCGAAAGCTAGTATTATATAATTCCGAACAACAGCTGATATAATATCTATTAATAAACGGATAAAAATAAAAACAAAAGCACTCCTGAAATTAACTAAGCACAAGTTTCGTCTCAAGTGTAGAACTTAATTACGTTCGGATGACATTGAATGATTGCCGGTTGTTCTGCGATGGCCTGCGCTACGCGATAACGCCGTGAACACCGACGCTAAACTCCTTGTCACTCTGAAAAATGATCCGGAACATCACGCTATCTAATAGTGCGCTATCTTGAAATGACAATGGTTTGTAATGGTTTCTGTTATAACAGTACATTTTACAACGTTATATTTTATACAATTATCTTAGAGACATTTAAAAGCAAGCAAAAGCGTCGGTCAGGTTAAGCACTCGACTTGTATTTCGGTACTGGGTTAGAATCGCTTCATCTACAAGCATGTTTTTTAAATATGAATATTAGACGTTTTTACGGTAAAGGAAAACATCGTGATCTATATATCTGAAGTCGGCGTTATTGATTGTGGCCTAGCCAACTTAAGTTCTGCGCCCTCATAAGGACGTGTAGTAAGACTAAAGTTCATTTAGCGAACAATTAAAGACTCTGCGTGTGATATTCAGTATGCTTCGGTATACCGAATAGAATACCATAAGTACCAATGATAGAAAGACTTGAATTGTATAGTTTCTTTATTCTACTTATATTATAAAAAAAAATATCTACATGAGGTTATCACTTAAATTTAATTTTTACTTTTTGGGTTCAACAAAATAAAAAAAAAGATAAAATCATATACTGTCTACTGTTGTTACTGTTGTTGTTGTTGTTATTTTTCTATGTATGTCGTGTAAACCTATAATTAGGACAAATTATCTGCATGTTACTTATTGTATTGTGTAAAAATGTATGTGTTATAATTTTGTCCTGTTGGTTTATCTTAATAAATAAATAAAATAAATAAAAATGCGAAAGTTAAGATGGATGGATGGTTTGTTAATTTCTAACCTAAACAGCTTAACGGATCTCGATGAAATTTGGCATAGACGTAGAGGATAGTCTGGAAGAACACATAGGCTATTCACTTTTGTTTATTTTTTAATTCCACGCAGACGGAGTTGCAGGTGAAAGCTAGTTTTAAATATATTACAAAACCTGTAATCTATAGAATGACTTGAATGAATTTAAACTATTTTATAGTTATTAATTAATTATCTTCATACTTTAATGGTTGCACAAATAAAATTGTATTTTTAATTTTTATTTAAACTTGCGGAAATTTTACTACGCAAAATATTTCTTGCGAGCGAAAAATTCCATTAGGAATTGCGAAAAGCGCTGGAAAGGTTAATTAATTAGAGTCGAGTTAGCAGTAGGTTATTAAATTGAAGTCGTGATGATTTGAACTTGATTGAAGGGATAACTTAACTGAAGGTCAACTATTACTATGATGTTAATAGTTAATATTAATATAGTACCTTAATTACTTTGAAAACTAAGAATACTTTTTCTATTAGTAGAGTTTTTGTAAACAGCGTTTGAAAATAAAGTTTTTCTCAAAAGAATTTTTTGACTTCAAAAATAGTTTACAATTTGCTAAAAACTGATATAAAAAGGGGTTTAAAATAATTGCGTTTTAAACTCTTTATTTAAAAATCTATATCAATACTAATATTATAAAGAGGAAGATTTGTATTTTTATAGGTACTGAAATAACTTAAACACTACTGGGTCGATTTAAAAAAATCTTTCACCATTAAAAAGCTATTACTGAGTAAGACTATGTTTTTTATTACTATTTTATACCACGTGGACAAAGTCGCAATCAACAGCTAGTTTCAAATATGAAAAAATGACTTATTTAAAATCCAATAATCATGTATATGTGCATGGAGTAGAAAATATAGTTAATGGACACAGTAGAATTTTTATATGTTGTACCAGTACCCTCGCACTAGGCGCAGTCTGTATCATGAGGGCCCTGCTCTTAAGATTAAACAAACGATCGCTAGATTATTGACTGTACCATTCTATTTGTGATCTAGCCGTCATGAATCGTCACTTATTTGAAAAAAGGAATAGTATTAGACGATAGAAAAATGATGCCATCTGTGCTTAAATGTCAGCGGGTCGATAGGCAAGGCAATGAATGTTCCCTGAGCATCCAATATTCCACATTCTCGCTGCTAAGGAATGCCACTTAATGCCACCACTCGTTATGTGGAGCGCGACCTCTGCCGGATTAAACACTACGTTTTCAATCGAAAATCTTTTTCAACTGTTTCATGTTTTTCTTGATTAGAAATATACAAAGGATACAAATGTCAGTTCTAATATTTTAATGGTGAAATCATTTTTTAATCTGTACTAATATTATAAAGAGGAAAGATTTGTATTTTTGTATGTATTGAAATAAAAGCAACTAGGCCGATTTCAAAATCTTCAAACTTCACCATTGAAAAGCTATGTTATTAGTGAGTCAAATAGGCTATATTTTTTAATTTTCAGTGTAACAGTATTAAATGTAACTAGATTGTTTTTTTATAAAATACAGTAAACATTGAAAAGTAAGCTAACCGCCATATTTAGAGTTATTTGTTCACTTAATTTGGCCCTTAGTAAAGTTACAGTAATAATTAATTGAACACAGTTGAACCTCGATAAGTTAAAGTCCAAAGGAAACACAAAATATTTTAAGTTATCGAAGTTTTTAAGTTATCAAGGGTCTATGTTATAGAGGTTTTGGGCTCTGATAGGAAGGGAACATATTATTTTTTGAAGTAATATAGGTTTTTAAGTTCCCGAGGTTTGAGTTATCGAGGTTCTATTGTATTTACTTTCCTTTCAACATCTTTGTAAAGTAGAAAATGTTAATTACTTTGATGATAATTGTAAAAGAAGTAGAAACGTTGAATTTTAATAAGCCCATGAGTAATTATTTCGTGAATATTTGAACGCAATAATTTACAACATTCATTGTAAGTTTATTAATATTTCACAAAGCGTATTTTACTGTTTACTTCTTATTGATAACTAGCTGTTCCCGTGCGGCTTCATCCGCATGAAATTATGGAAATTTTATTTTATTGTTTACATTCATCAAATTATTAATAGCAAATGTCAAAATGACATGACATAACAAACCTTGGCAATCTTGCTTCCTTAATGTTGGCAATAACTTATGGTCTCTTTCCCACATTAGGGTTTTTATCCAAAATATTTACCCCTAAGTTTAACGACGTGAAAATATATAGTCTAAAGCGTGACGTAAGTGTGGGGCTTTTTACTAAAAAAAGAATTATTCAAAAATATGCTGTAATTACTGACATCTTAGGCCACAAAGAAGTGTGTGTTTACGCTTTATTATAATAGTATAGATTTATACGTTAAGTTGCTTTGATTTAGTAACAATGTACCCGTGGAATTCCACCACACTGACACTTGTATACAAACGTCACATGTATACATTTTGTATACAAGTGTCGTATGTATACATGTATACAAGTATAAGTGTAGTGGAAGTCTACAATGTTCGTATTAAGTTTAAGTTGCAAGTTAAGTAAATACTTCACACCTGACGGTAAGGTTATTAAGTGAAGGCGAAGCGCTCGCTCGGTTATTAACTATATTAATTTCCTCCAATGAACTACTTCTATCGATAAAATCAAGTTGCTACCCTTAAGTTACCACTCCTGAAACACTTTTACAAAAGTTATCGATGTCTCTATTTTTACTAAGACATTGAGAGGGACGGCACGTGTTTTTGTACTGGTGTGTGTCATTAGAAATTAGTGTAAAATTGTAATGAAGGGCCAAACCCTTTTTTTTTCTTTATTTTTAGAAATTTAATTAGTGAATTTGTGTGATTGGTTAGTTGACATTATTGTAATACGTTTTGTAATTTTATGTTTTATAGTGAAACTCGTTTGTATATAAAAATGAGCCTTTAAAGCTGTGAAAAATATATTCAGTTCGATACCAATCGAAGTAGATTTGCATATTTTAATAAAGCTTCAAAGATTATCTCACTTCGAATTGATATTGTTTTAATCCGCACATCATGTTTATTGAATCTGCTCCATCGGCGAGTATATTCTGATATTTTATTATTTTATCGATAAACGAGCTGTTGCCCGCGACTTCGTCGTATAAGAAGTCGCGTAGTATAAGAAAACATACAAACTATATAAATTACAAAAAGTTACGTATCCCTCGGGAACCGGACATTTCTCGGAGATGAAGCTTATCCCATGTGTACTCCAGACTTTGTTTTATATCTGTGCCAAATTTCATTAAGGTATGTTGAACCGTTGCCGAATGATCGAGTAAACATTAAAAAACTAAATTAATGAATCCCACGGGAACCGTATCTATTCCCGGGACAAAAAGTAGCCTATGTGTTCTTCCAGACTATGCTCTAAACCTGTGCCAAATTTTATGGAGATCCGTTCAGCTGTTTAGGCTACAAACACTAACAAACATCCATCCATCTATCCATCCATCCATCTAAACTTTCGCATTTATAATATTAGTATTAGTAAAATTAAAACAAAAATCAAGATATTTTATCAGTAAAAGTTTAGGTACTTAGTACTTTATTTTAGTTCATTATAATAAATGTATATCTAAGTAAGACTTGATTTAGAAATAACTTAACGTCCATTTAAATAAAAAAAATCAAAGTGCAAATAATCAAAAATTGTAAATACATTTTAAAGCATGATTAATTCCTACGTATAGAACGTTTTTAATTTAAAAAATTGAAATGTAAAAAACACACAGTAATTAGAAATAAAAAAAAAAAAACTCAATTGAACCAGTTCAGTGCGGTGCAGTTTCATTTCACGTGAAAGTAAAAAAGAGTACATCGGACGCGGGATCAATCTTCACTTCTCTAATTGAAAACCAAACAAAAAGAGCCCATCGATGTGAAATGGCTTTTCTATCCTTTTTATTATCTACAACAAAAGACACGAAACTACCAATAGTTGCAATAGCTTTTTCAATGCATTTTATTATTAAAGATTACTAAAGCTAAAAATATCACCACCATCTAGGAATTCGGCTACTAGGGGCGTCTCTTAGACTGCGGCCACGAAACTTGCGCCGAGGAAAGCGGGGCACAGTGGGTTCAAATCTCGACCTACATAAACATTTTCATCTGATTTCATTTGAGGATTTAGCCTACTGTGCTTCTTTAGACACATCGCCCGACAAGTTTCGCGATCGCGGCCATAGACATGTACAATCTCGGTAATCCGCGGTATTCCAATTACAAAAA
>NW_013526582.1:2008872-2011953 GCF_000836215.1 Papilio polytes | reverse complement strand
CAATTGTCTAACGTACAGTGGGATGAGAGATGAGAAGAAAGGACGGTATCCAATTAGTCGTAGGTTGGTGATGGTTACTGTTATACTGTTGTACTAAACTTACGACAAATAACAGTAACGACTATACAATAAGACTATTTTAGTATGAGTGCGATTGTAAATGGTATGATATAAAAATAACATTTAGGGATGGGAAGGGAACATGGAGTTGACGCAGGAGGAGATGCATAGGAAGAGGATTTCCCCTTGAGGAGAGGGTATTTTCCTCTTCATGTGCCTCTCCTCTTCCGTCGATAAAGGTGGGAAACGCATCCGCTATTGCGAATGTCTTAGGCTGCGGTCGCTTCTCCATATTGGCGAATTCAGGTGGCCGCTTGCTCGTCAACATCATTATACCTATTGATTTAGTACTTTTTGGGCTTTACGAAAAATCTATCAAAACGTTAAAAATATTGGTAAAGAATTTTAAATTTTTAAACATATCGGTTATCCACTTTTCGTATCGACAGTACTCATAAAAGTAATGCACGATTTACAGTACATTCGCAAAGTTATTGATGAACGACTGCATTTAAAATCGTGCGCGAGTGTACGGCATTTCTGCCAGGAAATATGCATTATTTGCACCGTCGACTGAATATTAATCATTCCACTCTATTAAAACGAAATTCGTATTCAGAAAGTGAACGGGGAAGATATCAAATAAATCTATAGAAAAAAATCACATTACAGATATTTTAAAGAACATAATAAAAACTGTAATTAAGTAATTCTCGTAATAATCATATTTACAAACTAATTACAACTAACCTTAAGACAGAAGAACACATGCCAGTAAAACGGGACAGTAGTTGACATGCCAGTAAAAAGTCAACGACACCGATATGAGACGAGACATGCCAGTTTACCAATGTCAATTCTATCCTCTACTTTCAACTAACACTCACGTAGTATTCACAATGTAATATATCTTCACATGCTTGTAGCTTGCTAGCTAGTAACTAGCATGTAAATGTGACAGCTACTTTCATGTGAATTCCCAGCTTTACGTCCAGTCTGCGCTGTGTTTTTAGACTCGATAGGGGCCTTTAGGTGTGATATGACCAAGGGCCTATAATAGACTCATCTTGTTAAAAGACCCCTGAGAGGTCTGAAACTAGTCGGTTGTCATAATGTTAATTCATACTCATAATAATATTTATTATAAAGGCGAAAGTTTGGATGGATGTTTGTTAGAGTTTGTAGCCTAAACGGCTGAACGGATTTCGATGAAATTTGCAACAGGTGTAGATGATAGCCTGGAAGAACACATAGGAAACAATTTTGTTTTTTTTTCAATTCCACGCGGACGGAGTCGCGGGGGCAAACTAGTACTAAATAAGGTTAAGTTAAAGTTAACTTGAAGTTAAGTTAAAGATAACGTTGAAGTTAATTTAATTTTCTCTGTTCCAGGTACAAGGCGATATGGAGAAATAAATAACAATTTCAGCAGTATTAAAAAAATCTCACACGCAATTCGATTGCGGAAATCTGGCAGCATTAATGGCACCAATAACTGACGCTTAACGAACTGATAGCGATCGAGATGAGAGCCCGCGTGTGAATATGTGACGTCACAATGTCAAAGATGTTCGCCAAAACTGACAGATTCTCTGACAGGAGAAAGGACGTCAGACTGAGCGTAACACGATGACATCACGATATTGCTCCTACGATTGTATAAAGTGAACGGGATTCGGTTTTTTAATACGCTTCACTAGTTAATGTAGTTTCGCTTCTTTGTATGTTGCCAGTGGGAAACCGAGTGTAAAGTATTATTCATTTGCGCGTATTATAATTTCTTGTTTAGTAGTCGATTTATTTTTAAATTCAAAAGCAATATTAGGTAAGATTATATTAAAACGATTTTTAACTGTAAATAGAGATTTTAAGAGTTTTATCCGTTTTAAAAGAAATTTTATAGTAGTACCGTAATTTATAATCAATACGTTAGAGTCTTAGTTTGGAAGTGATAGTATTTCTTTGATCTTCGAAATTAATTCCGTTCCTATACGCAATACTCGTTACAATCGGGGCCAAAACTTTCACTGTCTAAACAATACGTAGTTAGAATTGGATAGTTAGTTAAAAATGGTTCCAAATACAACATTATACGCTGCGAAGACGACTATGAGTACACATGTGAATGGTACATTGGGCTTGAATACATCATTTCTTGTTCCAACATACATCAGCCAGGAAGAATTCTTCGCTCTGCAGATGAACACATCTGAAACAAATTCGACGAACGATACAATAATAAATCAAGTTATATTAAAAACGTGGTATCCAAGTGGTTACTCACCAGCTCATATAATAATAGCATCAGTGGTTGTGACAGTGTTAATGATAATGGTGGTAGTGGGGAATATGTTAGTGATAATCGCAATAGTGACAGAGAAAGCATTAAAGAACATACAGAACTGGTTTATCGCATCGTTAGCGGTATCAGACTTCTTCCTAGGGCTAGTGATAATGCCGTTCTCTTTAGCCAATGAGCTGATGGGTTACTGGATTTTTGGTTTCTGGTGGTGTGAGATACATTCCGCGATGGATGTGCTTTTGTGTACAGCATCGATAATGAACTTGTGCCTCATATCTTTGGACCGCTATTGGAGTATAACTCAGGTGAGTGTAACTTAAGGATTCCTCTTATATCAGAATTTAGTAATATGTATACTTTTAAATACTGTACGAGTATATGTTTATTTCAGAAAACTTTCTTTTTCATATTTTTACAATTTAAATCAGATGTTATCAAATGTTTTTCCTCTTAGTTCCCTTTTGAAATTTCACTATCTTCGATGGACTCTTACTGTTTGGTGTTGAAGGGGAGAGCTTATAGAAAATTTATCCAAATTAAGGGAGTAGGGTTGATTTAAATTTCTACTTTTATTACACACAGGAATCGCAACTAAAGTCTTAAATGCTCGAAATTAGATAGAATTTTGGACAACCCAATATTTTCCTGTTATTATAGACCCCTGATCTCATGTAGACCTCAGGGGTAATAGATCACAATTATATAAAACTAGCTGTTAG
>NW_013526582.1:2000033-2008717 GCF_000836215.1 Papilio polytes | reverse complement strand
AAAAAAAAGAATTATTCAAAAATATGCTGTAATTGCTGACATCTTAGGCAACAAAGAAGTTTGTGTTTACGCTTTATTATAATAGTATAGATATAGATTTCGTTTGAATAATTTCAATTTTCTTCAAGTCATCTTAATATAATAAATTACTCAAAGGTTTGTTCAATTTGTTAAATGAAATTTTCAGTATATTTCGTGCTCTGTGCATTTGACTTTATTGAAATTATTTAATGATCCGATGCCTCTCGTCACCTTTACTCCGGAGCGCTTTGATATTCGTAGATTGGGATAATTGCTTGATGAACGTTGTAATTCAATTATTTCTATATGGGTTATCGACGTTACTTGTGAAAGAGAATTTCGTATCTGTTCTAAAGTAAATTAACGTGATAAAATAGTTGAAGAAATTAATTATATTGCAGACGTACTTAAATAAGAAACTTTTTTTATGATAGTGTTATAGCTAAAGTGGTAGACTATACTCGTAATGGTATATACCCTTAACAGTGGTAGAGCCCGCTTTATCATTTGCACGAATGGGCCGGCTTACCCTCTGGAATACCATGACCACACAGAAGTTAGGCGTGAAGTGAAAGCAATTACGCGTTTCGTTTTATGAGTATGGTGCTGGAGGCCCAACTTTAGTCTCTTTTCCTGCCCACCGTTTTTCTTATAAGAAAAGGATAGGGAACGTGGATTTTACGATGCAGGAGATGCATAGGAAGGGGAAATATCGAATTGCGAACGTCTCTGGGCAGCGGTCGCTTTGCTTTTTTGGAGGCGTGGACTATATAATTTTTGGTTTGGCGTATTATAACTGCGGAGTCTACGGATAACGTTTATTCTATCACAATCCAACTAACCTGTCATAGAAAATTTTCACTTTAACGTACACGAAATAAAAGTGTGGAGGTTTTAACTTAAATGAATTTAGTTAAAATCTAAGACTTTTATTATAATTCCCATATATCTTTATTTCTTATTTTTTATGCAATACATTTTACATTACATTTGATATAAAAATAAAATATATTATATAAAAAATAGAGCACCACCGGCTGCGGAATCCGATGACTCAAGCAACCAGTGGTCAGGGCTGCAGAGACAGGAACGTCCTCACTAGTCGTGCGGTTTCTAAAATAACCGCCTTTTGGATCGGGCCCTTAATTATTTTAATTACTATTAGTATTTTAGATTGATTTTTTTACATATCGTTCGTAATAAAAAATGGAATCTATATAAATTACCGATCACGTATTCAAGTAATGCTAATTCTAGCCATATTGATGTCAGGACGAGTTAAGTTCGACATTGACGTGGGTGAGGTGACATTAACGACAAGGGGAGAGAACCACGAGAGTGAAAATGTTTAATGAATTCAAATTGATTGACCAGGGGTTATAAAACATATTAAAATCATTGATGATCATGTTTTTTTAATGTAGTAGAGTGCTTGAAAATATATTTGAAATGAATGTACAATAAAGTTTGAAGACAATCACATAATTAGTGGATTTAATCAACTGCAAACTATATTATTTATTTATTTAATTATTTATTGCAATTAATTTATACAAACATCTATACAAAGTAACAAGAATAAGTACCC
This sequence comes from Papilio polytes, assembly GCF_000836215.1. Lineage (NCBI taxonomy): Eukaryota > Metazoa > Arthropoda > Insecta > Lepidoptera > Papilionidae > Papilio > Papilio polytes. The sequence continues at coordinate 2,007,108 of NW_013526582.1, read as the reverse complement.
CTTCGGGCGTGTAATATGGGTACAAATGCAGCGAAACAAACTATGGGAATAACAACATAATGCACCTAAAACCATATCATATTTGCAACTAAACACTTTTTAACACAAAAACAACAGAACGAAACAAAAAAATCTTATTTAAAGGTAAATGACCTAATTTTACACTTCCATGAGTGTACTAAAACTAAGGCTGGCTAAAAAAGGTCATCCATTTTCTAGCCAGTCCTTAAAGTATTCTTATGAAAGTCTCTGTTTCTTTCTAAATCTAACGAAAAATTATAATATTATACCTCATTGTTGAGAGTAAAATTATTATTAGTAGCTGTTTAAGGGATAAATTAAAGAGGGTGGTTGGTGGAAATGGCAAACATAGAAACAAAAGCGTAGACTTATTTACGAGTAGGCAAGCAAACGTTCTTCTATTTTTTTTAGAAAAAAAACGTTATTCAGAGTTTAAAAAAACCGTTTTAAAACGCCTAACAAAGTGTATCTTGTACCAGGCGGACAGAATGACATGGTGATGTCAGTTATGAAAATTTAGTGCTATTGTAGGGATAAAATATCGGTACACGATCCCGCATGTATTTTTGTTTGTAAACGACACGTTCTAAAAAAAATAACACGTACAGTTTTTTAATGCATAAAACTGTTACTAAAATAGACTTGCGTAATAAATCCGGGAAGTCAAAGTTTATTAAATTAATTTCGTAAATTTGACAGTAAAAACAATAACCGAGAAACCCCAAACAACCTATTTATATGAACTAATTGGACTCCGCATTGAATCCTTTTTAAGGAATTTTAATTTTCCCCTATAATAATCTCTCTGCCGTTCTCTTTCATGCAAGGTAAATGCACCAGTTTTCGATCTACAGAGCAATCTATCGTCTATCAATAAAGTTGTCATTTAATTCTTATAAGTAACACATTTTTATGCAATTAAGAAATAAAATAAATCACTGCGAGTGGGATATGAACTCGCAACATTTCGTAATTTTTAAAATTTTAATTTCTCACGTCCATTATAGGTGTTTTGGGTGGTCTAACATACCTGATAACACTTCGGGAACTATTAAAAATTCCTTATTTGTCAAAATCGTTACTAGTTTAGGCAGTAAGACGTCACAATGGAATTTGCAGACAAACAAATAAAAAAAGACTTACACAGACGCGAAATACATCTGTCAATCGAATACAAAGTAATAGTACCCAATCCAAGATCATCATCACAGTTATGAAGAATCACAATTTTGTATACTCCATACTATTATTAAGAGCGTCGGTGGCTCAGTGGTTTGAACACTTGACTTGTAAATCTACACGTCTTGGGTTCGAATCCCGCCATGTACCAATGTGATTTTCGATTTTTCGAATTTTCATATGTACATAATTTACCCGACGTTCTTACGGTGAAGGAAAACATCGTGATGCCTGCACATATCGGCGAAGAAATTCTTAGATATGTGTGAAGTCAACCAACCCGCTGTGCAGCGTGGTTGACTATGGCCTAGTCACCCTAATTTAGGGTAGGCTCCGAGCCCCTCGGTGGGGACGTATAGTGAGCTGGTGATGATGATGATGATGATGATGATACTATTAAATTGTATTTCAAAATACTTTAACAGTTAATTTACCCAATTATCAATAACCTTTTTCAATTACCACATTTAGACCCTTTTTTAAACCATCGCACAACAGTTGTGCGATTGTCGATTGTTTCGCTGCCAATTCAACTGTTTTTGCACAACTAAAAATCGTGTAGTATACCTCATTGCTCATATGAATCAAAGCGAGTCTAAACAGTTGTGCGACAGTTTGGTTTTAGTTGTTCTTTTTATTTTCTTTATTTCCTGCTGCTATGTTTTTTGCAGCAACCTTGTTATCTTGTAGTTTTTTTTCTAGTTCTTTACCTTTTTTTTTTAGTAGTTTTAGTTTTTAGTTTCAGATGTTACTATTAATAAATTCTGTCAATACATCGATAGTTTTTCTATCAAAGTATGAACACTAGTTCGGTTTCCTTTTTCAATCACATTTAATCTTTAAGTGAACAATAAGCTAGAGATTTGCTTTAGAAAGTCGGCGATACAAGAGCACAATTGACCAAACAGCAGCCAGCATCAATACTGTTCTGATTCTTTTTCTATTATACTAACGGTAGTACTGTTTTGAAATTGAAAACACTTGAATTCTCACATTGTGAGAATTTTGATTACCTGTACGAGGTTTACTTGTAAAATATGTGTTATATTCGTGATTTGTGACGTCACAAACTAAATCGACTGATGTTTTTTCAAAACATTTATTTAAATTTCTAATATGGATGTTAATATCTCACTAATATTATAAACTAGCTGTTCGCGTGCGGTTTTACCCGCATGAAACTATAATAGCTTTATTTTATATTTAGATTTGTCAAAATATTAAAAGCAAATGTCAAAATGACATGACATGGCACACCTTAGCAATCTTTCTTTCTTGATGTTGGCAGCAACTTATGGTCTTTTCCCACATTAAGGTTTTCATCCAAAATATTTACACCCTAAGTTTAATGGCGTGAAATATATAGCCTAAAGCATAACGTAAGTGTAGGGCTTTTAATTAAAAAAAATATTCAAAAATGTGCGGTAATTGCTGACATCTTAGGCAACAAAGAAGTGTGTGTTTACGCTTTATTATAATAGTATAGATAGATACGAAAGTTTAGATGGATGGGTGTTTGTTAGAGTTAGCTTAAATTGCTTAACAGATCTGGATGTAATTTAACATGTAGAGGATAGTTGGGAAGAACAGATGGCCGTTTACTTTTTTTATTCAACACAGACGAAGTCGCGGGCAAAAGCTAGTAAATTCTATTTTTTATCACCTCTTTTGTTGAACGAAATTAATGTTCAATTTAAAGAGATTGATGTTCTATTATTTGTGTTATGTGAAACTCTGTATTGATTTTTTTTTAATTTGAACAAAAAATGTCGTTTTCAAATTTGGAACGCGCTGCAAAAATACACAAAGGCGAGCAGGCGCGAAAGAAAATTAACCCAACCGAGATAAATATGACACCTGTCAACTCGATACAACGCTTTTCGTGTACAAAAATGCCATAAATTGTAATTTTCCTCGCTATTAGGGCTCGGGAATATTTTCGATGTTGACTTTTAATTTATATATGTTACGAGAGGTGACTACGAAAGTCGAATTTTGTGTTTTTATGAAAAAAATATTACCTTTTTACTTAACCATGACGTCCTCTGAAATAGGAAGGATCCATTTAAAAATGGTTAAGGAAACTTAACCAACCTTAAGGAAACTTAGTCAACCAACCCGCACTTAGCCAGCGTGGTTGACTATGTATGGCCTAGTCACCTCATATTAGGGTAGGCTCCGAGCCCCTCGGTAAGGACGTATAGTGAGCTGGTGATGATGATGATGATGATGAAAGGAAACTGAATTAAAAAAAAAATTTGGTCGTCACACACATTCAACAGACGAAACGAGGTATTACTTGATGCCTGTCAATTGCCGTGGTTAAGTACTTGATATCTGAAGGTCCTAGTTTCGAATCACCCTGTATTTTTAGAATGGCTATGCAAAATACGCTATTTTATGCAGCAGGAGATATGCTAACACTTTCGTAAAAATAAATTTAATGTCAGGTGGAAGATAGCAAATGGGAGAAAGTTAAAATTATTTTTTTGATATTTTACTTGTGTTATTAAAGTTAAATTTGATTCATGTTAGTTTAAAAATAGTGTCTTTTATTAACTAAATAGATGTATATATATTAAATTATTGTTTGAAAATAATTTTGTTATTTTTCTTTTTAAAACTCAAAAAACAAAAACAACACAATTAAGCACATTTCAATGTTGACTGTACACTAATTTTAAATTATTCAGAAATACTATAATAATTACAACCAGCATTTATAATGAACCCTAACGAGCTTCATTGAAAATTGTCATATTTGTACATCATACACGGGTAAGAGTCTACAAATCTTAGACTCTAGAGAATGGACTAGGCCAAAAGTCTCCGCGCTCTGTACTATTATTGTGATTACATGATGGCACTAACGTTAAAAATGTATTGCCTTAAATAAAACGACCTAACAAACTAGAAAGAAATAATAATCTCGTGTCTAAATATAAATCTATATTCTACATAAAAAATCGGAATATAAATCTCTAAATGGGTTTCGATAAAATTTTGCATAAATGTAGATAATTGTCTGGCAGAATACATGGACTACATACTTCTTTTAATTCCACGCAGACGAAGTTGCTGGCGAAAGCTAATTTACTTATAATTGACAAAGAAATGCACGCTAGTCACAGGTCCTGTCGTTTAAAAGTCAACGTCTTACATCTTACCTGTCGTTAGAGTCGACAAACACGCACTGTGTGTGTTGCGACCCTTAATATGTAGATGAGTGTTGACACTTCGTATTTGCTTGAATTATTTAACTCACTAACTTGGTAAGGCATTATTTATCTTATTCACAAGATAGAAGGTACAATTTTGTATTCAATATTTGTGTTGGTATGTGGTTAAGACATTTTTTAAAATATATGTTGAACAAAACGACTTATTCGTAGCATGTGTGTAGCAGTTGCGTAGTGCGTCCGTAGCACTTGTGTAGCAGATCCGTAGACTTTGTCAATCTCTACCTTAAAATGTTACAAGCTTGGCTCTTTAATTTTTAATCTATTCTTGGATGTTTTTTACGGTACGTAATTAAGGAGAATCATTAGTTATTTCCGTATATTTAATTAAATGGAAGTTAAGTATTTGCATGTAATACTTTATTGATGATATTCCGTTACTTAGTGTTTGTCCGTGAGCGTGAATACTAAATTATTTGCTAATGGAACGGAGCGAGTGAAGTTTCTTATGGAAGGAAAACGAATTATATTTAATAAATCAGAAAGAAATGAGATGTTTATCTCGAAATGTTTGACTGTTATACTCAGACTTCTTTAATGATCACTTAAGTAGTCCCTTAGTGAAGATTTCTAATACTAAACGTACACATATATCATACAACATACATACATCCATCTAAACTTTCGCACTAGTAATATTAGTAAGTTTTTAAGAAATAAGAAATATATACCAAGAGCTCATACCACCTTGTCCAATCTGCCCATTGGCTTAAGAACGCTTTTTCTTAAAAGGGAAGGGGGCAAACGAGCGGCGAGAATACCGAGGTGGTCAACGATGCCCATGGACATGCGCAACATAAGAGGAACTATGCTAATGCATCTGGCATTGCTGGCCTTTGAGGAAATTGTAGGCTCGTTTCTTCAAGGACCCTAAGTCGTATTGGTTTGGAAATACCGCCGAGGACCGACCGTTCCACAACGCGGCTGTGCGGAGCAGAAAGTTCCTTAAAAGCTTACGATAAACGCACCAAAAATTTATTTATATGAAAGATATCAATAATTTGTTATGACACATATTGATGTCGACATCAAATATGAGAGGGAAAATAAAAAACTATATTTCACAAAGATCGAAGCCATTTATAACGGACGAGGAATATAAAAAAATGATCCGTCAGAAGCAATTTCCTTTTGTTATCCCGTATTGAATGATCCATTAATATACTAAAGTATAATCCTGGTAAATTAAAGTATGGATATGAAATATGTACAGTCGTGGAATCTGGAGGTGTTGCATTTAAAAAGATACATAGCATAATACCGAAATTTCAAACGTGTTTCTTCTTAAATTATAAAGCCACATTTAAAAAGTCTAAATTCTCTGCTATCTAATGAATTATTTATAAGAAGTGTACTTCGTCACGTTGCAAGGAACATGGCAACTTTTCTAGAAGTTGGTCACCGCGGATTTCCGCGATTGTACATTGTATTTTCTAATGTCATAAATGCGATAGTATAGATGGATGGATAGTTTGTTAGAGTTTGTCGCCTTAACAGCTCAACGGATATCAATGAAATGTGGTATAGGTGTAGAGGATAGTCTGGAAGAACACATAGGCTACTCTAATTTGTTTTAATTTCACGCGAACGAAGTCGTGCGCGAAAACTAGTAATCAAATAAAATGTTAATCAATCAAATAAAAGATCGTATAAATATTGTTAAAACCCGCAATAAATTGCACTTAGTGGTCTAAGTAGTGTCGGAACTTGAATGAATAATTCCAGTAATAATTAAGAGAATAAGTGAAATAGTGATTGTTAGTACAAGTCTAAGAGAAACATTGTTGACTATAAAAAGTTTGGGGACTAAGAAAATAAGATTATGAGCTAAAAATGTCTCTGGGATCAACAACTACAATCGTCTAAGTAAAGCGTAAAGTTGCCGTAATCCTATCATTGTAGAAAATTCTCAACATTTTCGTTGACTTTATATTATTATTGAAGCTTATATTTCAGTTAGAAATTCATAGTATTTTATAGTTTGAGTCGACAGATAATAGATGTCATTTCTGTCGTTTTTGAATTAAATAATAATTACTCTTAATTCTTTTTTAATATAACCTTTTTTAAACTATCAACTGTCTAGTCTCGATTTGATTTTCATTTTCCTAATATTATAAATGCGAAAGTTTAGATGGATGAATGGATGTTTGTTAGAGTTTGTAGCATAAACACCTTAACGGATCTCGATGTAATTTGGCATAGATGTAGAGTCTGGAAGAACACATAAGCTACTTGCTTTTGTTTCTTTTATTCCACGCGGACGAAGCAAGTGAGTTTATATGAAGAAGCGCACACTACTCGATTTTTAGTTGTGCAACAAAACAGTTGAATTTGCTGTGAAACAATCGACAAACGCACTACAGTTTGCGATAGTTTAGTTAATGGTGTGCGCCCGCTCTTACTACTATTACATATATCTTTTTGCGATGGGGAGCAAGCGAAAGCGCTTCAATATTAAATAATAAAATAAATAAAAAAAAAAACCTCTTTATTGCCATCCAAGAATACACAGAGTTGTACAAAATACAAAACATACATGAAGAAATTATAACAGATGGCAAAAGGGGGAGGCTCAGCTTAACCGATACTGGTTGAGATCCAGTGTCGAGCTGGTTTTCAGCCACCCCCCTTCC
>NW_013526582.1:1994558-1999873 GCF_000836215.1 Papilio polytes | reverse complement strand
GTAAAGACTACAATAACTTGAAATAATGTCTTTAACAAAGTTTCAAGTTACATCTGAAGTAAACTGTACCCATAAGAGTATTTTAACTTAGCTAATAGCTGTAAGTTGTAACGAAGTTGCTAAGTTACGAATTTCTATAGACCTAAAGATGTTAAAGCGTCTACAATAATTTTCTCTTATATTTCAAAAGAAATATTTAAACGAAAACAATTAATAAAATGATTGATTAATTAATAAAATTACTAATATTATAAATGCGAAAGTTTATATGGATGTTTGTTAGAGTCATCTAAACTGCTTAACGGATCTCGATGAAATTTGTCACAGATGTAGAGGATAGGATAGATAGTCTGAAAGATTATTGGCAACTCTCTTTTGTTTTTTTTTTTAGTTTCGCGTAGTATGTCGCGTGTTATATCCAATTATTTCTTGAATTACAACAATTATAAACAGAACTAAATGTATTTTAGTCCCTTTCCCTTTCCACCCTTTTCTTGAGAGGAAAGGTTGGGAAGGAAAAGTAGATTTGACATATAAAGAGGACATTTCCCCTTCCTATCCATCTCCTCCTCCGTCTGTGGGGTGTCTATGGGCAGCGGTCGCTTTCCATTTCGGTGAATTCAGGGGGCCGCTTCCTCGTTTGCCACCTTATATTATAAAAAAAATATTCCCGATCAGGTAAAACGCATAAGTAAATATAAAATTAAATAAAACCTATTACTTGAAGCGATGAAAACTTTCAATGCTCGGATTATAGATGCTCTACACAACTGAAGCGAATCGAATGGAATTACTTTGAGTGCAGTGTCACGTGACTGGAATATCTATACATATAATAAAATTTGAGTGTCTGTAATATCAAATGAAAAATTCCAAATTTCGGAAAGATATATTTGCGTTGCTGATAAGGAAAATCGCATTTAAAATGGTTTTGACTGTCTGTCTGTCCGCAAGCAAGAATTCATTCGGTTCCTCTTACAACACATTTACAAGCAATAATAACGTATTTTTAAACAAGTAATTGTAACCACACAATCAAGCTCAGTGTTATGGAAATGCGGTGGTGAATATGAAATTCAAAATTTGTCGTACATTGTCCGTTTGGTGCGGGCATTTGCATCCGGGTCGCGAACTTCAGCGGCAATGAATTGCTCGCGTTGCGAACTTAACGGTCTAATTAACATTGCGAATTCAAATTAGTAATTGGGATTGGCATAGATAGCGCGTTAAGAGGAATGTATTATTCGTGTCTGGATATTTCATAATAAGAGCGGGCGTACACCTTTGACTAAACTATCGCACAACTGTTAAGCGATAGTCGATTGTTTCGCTGCCAATGCAACTGTTTTGCACAACTAAAAATCGAGTAGTGTGCGCTCCATAAAAGCTCATAGAAATCAAAGAGCGACTAAACAGTTGTGCGGCAGTATAATTAAAGCTGTGCGCGCCCTTAAAGAGACATTAACATGTTCACTGCTTATCAGGTCGATATCGGCCTGACGAGGTACTTGAGCTGGTGCGGAAGAAGAAAGTTTTTGTTTCCAATATGTTTCTTTTCTTAGAGCTGGTGGGTCTAGACCCTATTAGTAGTATTTCTAGAAAGACCTGCCACGCACAGGCGGGAATATCATTGGGGGCCCATTTCGGCCCGCCGCAGCAACAGATGAAGAATTATAATTTTGCTTGCCGTAGTAAAAGTGTTAACATGCAGATAAATATAAACAAAACATTAATTACAGTTTCTGTTTTCATGCGTGAATTAATGTTTTTTTTATCTGTTTTTTTTTTCGTATCACAGTTGCTTGATTCATTCTCATTGTTTGCAAATACTTTTCACATTACCTACGCGGCGTGAACGAACTCGGGAAATATAAAATGTCAAAGCTGTATAAAAGGCATTGCTATGAAATGTTAAAATAGACGGAAATATTACATTTTAAACACATTTTTTTACGAATTCCATATAACTATAAGTGAGTTTTTGAGTAAAACGTAACTCAAATAAAACCTCGCTTTTCTATACATGTATTTTTGTTTAATACTAGCTTTTGCTCTCGACTCCATTCGCGTAGAATTAAAAAAAATAGTCTATGTATTCTTCGAGACTATCCTCTACATCGATGACAAATTTCATCGAGATCCGTTCAGCAGTTTCGGCTACAAACGTTAACAAACATCCATTTAAATTTTCGCATTTATAACATTAATAAGATAAGTAATTTTAAAACAACAAAACTAATTAGTGTCTGTTTCTTGTTTGGTCTCTACATTTTTTATTTATTTTTATTTTACGATTGAATTCACATTCTTAGTGGCCAGTCATTCCTCTACCATAGAGTCCTCTACCATCTGACAGTGGTAGTGCCCGCTTTAACATCTTAGCACGAATGGGCCGGCACGCCCGGTGTAATACCACGACCACACAGAAGACAGGCGTGAAATGGAAGAATTTCCGTGTTTCGTCTGAAGAGTGTGGTGCCGGAGGCCTAATTTAAGTCCCTCTCTCTTTACCACCCTTTTCTTTTAAGGAGAGGTTGGGAAGAGGAAGTGGATTTGACGGTGGAGGAGATGCATAGGAAGGGGAAATATCCTCTTTATGTGTGTCTCCTCCTCCGTCGTTGAGGGTAGGCAACGCATTTGCAATTGCAGATGTCTATGGGCAGCGGTCGCTTCGCCATTTTGGCGATTTCAGGTGGCCGCTTTCTCGTTTGCCACCTTGTGTTATAAAAAAAAAGAGATATATCACGAAGCAGTTTTAATCTAAAACCTACAGATTATAAAGCATCCTAATCTATTAAGACTAAGGTTGGATAAATATAAAAAAGTTGAAGATTCCAGTAATGAGGTCGGTTGATGAGGAAATTTATCATTGGAGAGAAAGCGGCCCTTTTAATTGATGTTGATTAATGTTCTACCTCAAGATTATACTTTTTGCTGAGACGAAAAAAAAAACTTCGAAGAGATTAAGGGAAACGAGTCTTATAGGTTACTTTAATTACATATTTCAATTTGCACTATCTATACTATTATAATAAAGCACACACACACTCTTTTGTTGCCTAAGATGTCAGCAATTACAGCATATGTTTGAATAATTCTTTTCATAATACAAAGTACACTTACGTCATTCTTTAGGCTATATATTTTCACGCAATTAAACTTAGGTGGTAAATAGTTTGTAATAAAAAAAAAAACTAAACAGTATCACAAAATAAATTTAAATATGATTTAGTGACATATTGGCAATTCATATAAATACAATTAATTATTTTGATATGTGGTTTTGAGAATTGATTATGACGTGAAAAAATTCTCAAGTATCGACTATGCTTCCTCTACATTTTTAACCTCTGTGGTTTTATAAGCCTTATTTTAATTTGTAGACTGTGTTTTCTCGTTTTTTCCTTTAGTTTTTAAAACAAAAACTAATAGACTTGAAATATTAGACTAAGATCCTACAATGCTTACGTCATTACATTAAAACTTAAAAGATCCAATTTTTTTTTTATAATACGACGTGGCAAACGAGCAAGCGGCCACCTGAATCCACCGAAATGGAAAGCGACCGCTGCCCATAAACATCCGCTATTGTAGATGCGTTGCCTACCCTAATTGACGGAGGAGGAGACGCACATAAAGAGGACATTTCCCCTTCCTATGCATCTCCTTCACCGTCCAATCCACTTTTTCCTCCCATCCTTTCCTCTTAAGAAAAGGGTGGAAAGGAAAAGGGAAAAGGGACTAAAATTAGGCCTCCGGCACCACACTCATCAGACGAAACGCGGAGTTGCTTCTGACTTCACGCCTGTTTTCTGTGTGGTCGTGGTATTACACCAGGCGAGCCGGCCCATTCGTGCAAAGATGTTAAAGCGGGCTCTACCACTGTTAAAATTAAAAATTACTAAACTTAAAAATGATGTTATTTCCACTAAAAATATACGACGTACTAGCGTTGACGTATTCAAAAGTGAGACGTTTTCAAAAGTTTTCAACAAAAGAGAAACATTCGTAAATGTCGAACAAATTTCGGAGTCATTAATAAATCTACCCGCGGGGCAAAGCCTCTCGGATTTCAAATGTAATTCAGCTCTGACTTAAAGAAAAATTGTCTTGAATGAGACGAGGTGAGACGTAATAGAAGATTTGCCGCGCGTTGATATTTTAAAATTGGAACGCGATTGCTTCATTCCATTATGTTATGTAACAATGGGAACGAAAATAATACTGATCTTCATTTGTTTGACGCATTGTAATTGTATACTTAGGGCTGTTGTACACAAGGTTATGTAAATCGCTAATATCGCTTAGCGATTATAAAAATATAGTCATAGATGCCAGTAAACATACATGCGTCGACATCTTTCGTCGCTAAAGCCAGTCGCTCTTATCAAGATTGTGGTGATACGTGCGATTTTCAAGCTGTCAGAGTATTATGTCGTATTAATTAGTCAACTGGCGTCGACTATTCAACTATACACAAACACGCTACGCGACTCTAGTCGCAGACTAAACTAGTTTCGAAGATTTACGTTTCCTTGTGTAAGAAGGGCTTTAGTTACATCAAAGCTACCTTCAAATGTTTTTATGTAATTCGATAGAGTATTTTTACAGTAGGAGATAAACATAACTCACTTCCCTGACCTTGAGGGGTACGCAGAGATCAGTGATTATTACTTTTGTCACACTTATGTAGCCTCTTCTCCATTTACGCGTGTTTCTACAGTGGAGTGAATTTTAGAAGAAAAAGAAGTTCCCAAACAGAATTAAGGAATTAAATTAACAATCTATACTTAATATAATAAAGCGTAAACACACACTTCTTTGTTGCCTAAGATGTCAGCAATTCAGCATATTTTTGAATGAATCTTTTTTTAATAAAAAGCCCTACACTTTCGTCACGCTTTAGGTTATATATTTACACGCTATTAAAATTAGGGGGTAAATATTTTGGATAAAAACCCTAATGTGGGAAAGAGACCATAAGTTGCTGCCAACATCAAGAAAGCAAGGTTGCCAAGGTTTGTCATGTCACATTCATGTCATTTTGACATTTTCAAGTGATAATTTTACACATGTAAACAATAAAATAAAATTCTCATAATTTTATGCGGATGAAGTTGCAGGGAACAGCTAGTTTACATATATAAGATATCAAATATTAGGATAGCAAAATGTTTGTAGAACACGCGAGAACTTTTCCGTTCATTAAAGACGTTACAATTAATTTTGTAAACAATATGAAGCGTATTTATCGATGTTTAAAATTCCGAACACAAGATCTTTGTTTCTTTGCCCTTGAATCGGCAACGGGAATT
>NW_013526582.1:1993890-1994260 GCF_000836215.1 Papilio polytes | reverse complement strand
TTCATAATTTTATGCGGATGAAGTTGCAGGGAACAGCTAGTTTACATATATAAGATATCAAATATTGGGATAGCAAAATGTTTGTACAACGCGCGAAAAATTTTCCGTTCATTAAAGACGTTACAATTAATTTTGTAAACAATATGAAGCGTATTTAGCGATGTTTAAAATTCCGAACACAAGATCTTTGTTTCTTTGCCCTTGAATCGGCAACGGGAATTAAAAGTACCGTTAGCAAAAAAGATATTCAACAAATTTGTCATCTAATTAACTTTTTAATTAGTTTTATTACATACTTTCTGTTGGGTCATTCTCCACACTTCAAACTATCATACTAATATTATACGAGTAAATTTGTAATTGGATGGTT
>NW_013526582.1:1985406-1993727 GCF_000836215.1 Papilio polytes | reverse complement strand
GCGAAGCGACCGCTGCCCATAGACATCCGCAATTGCAGATGCGTTGCCTACCCTTATACGACGGAGGAGGAGACGCACATAAAGAGCATAATTTCCCCTTTCTATGCATCTCCTCCACCGTCAAATCCACTTCCCCTTCCCAACCTCTCCTTGTAAGAAAAGGGTGGTAAAGAGAAAGGGACTTAAATTAGGCCTCCGGCACCACACTCATCAGACGAAACACGGAATTGCTTCCATTTGACGCCTGTTTGTCAGTCGAAGAATTAAATTCACTTCCCATCGATTGAAAATAAATAAATTTGCTTTGAGTTTATATTCACAGATGGGTAGGAAAAACAATCGACAATCGCACAACAGTTGTGCGATTGTCGATTGTTTCAGCAAATTCAACTGTTTTGCCCAACTAAAAATCGAGTTGTGTGCGCTCCGTTTATCATAGGAGTCGAAGCGAGAATAAAGTGGTGCGATAGTTTAGTCAAAGATGTGCTGGCTTTAAGGAACTAAGTCTCTCTGTAATTAGACTGGTAACTCGTAGTCCGGAGTAACCCGGTGCGACGGACAGACTAAATGGTATTAAAGGATTTGCTTTCTGAAATGAATGGCTTTACATTCCACACTGTTATGGAATTGCTCGAAATACTGAACGACTAAATGTCCTTGAAGTAAACACAATACACTTAATTCGACGGATTATTTTGTAGTAAAAAAATATTATAACAGTGGTATACTTATTACTTAAAGCGGGCACTACCATCTTAGCACTGCAGGGCCGGCACGCCCGGTGTAATATCACGACCACACAGAAGACAGGCGTGAAATGGAACCAATGCCGTGTTTCGTCTGATGAATGTGGTGCCGGTGGCCTAATTTAAGTCCCTTTCTCTTTACCACCCTTTTCTTATGAGAGGATGGGAAGGGGAAGTGGATTTGACTGATTCTCTGTAGAAATAATAATATCATGTAATTTCAAAATATTTTTTTCGTCTAAAGAGTTATTTTATATTATCACAATAAGAGCGGGCGTTCACCTTTGACTAGACAATCGCACAACTCTTGTGGGATTGTCGATTGTTTCGCAGCCTATTCAACTGTTTATTTGCGGAACTAAAAAAAGAGTAATGTGCACACCTATAAGCTAGAAATCAAAGCGCAACTAAACGGTCGTGCGATGGTTTAGTCGAAGGCGCGCTCTTAATATGACGAAAAAAGCTAGCGAATCCCTTTAGATATTAGAGCTAAGAGGAAAATTGATTCGTTGAAAAAGGGAATGCCCCCGGCGACGCTGGAGGTGTAACTCAAACTGGAGAAATTCAATTCGAAGCTTTGACTAATAAAAAACGGATTAGACAAACAATTGACATATCAAATAAATTTTGACAATTTACTCCGCTTGTGAATTAAAGATGACAATGATAAATGTAAACATTCTAAATTTTACGTCTTTATGAAAGCAAATATTTACCTAAAAATTTACATACACGGTATACGCGCTTGTCAGATCCTGTCATTAAACGTCAAAGTATCAAAGTAATGCGCAAATTTAATTCCAACAAAAATGTGAAAAGGGAACAGAGATCGGTATTACATCGGATACGATTCAGTTGAATTATTTTATTATCTTGGTTACAATATGATTTAATGGGAGCTTTTGTTTTTTATTCTCTTTTTTATATGTGGGGTCACAATTTTTTTTTCTTTTCTTCTTGGCTTTCACAGGATTCCATTTCAAACTGGACATGCTTAAATTGTTCTATTTTCAAAAACAGGTAGCAAAATGTAATCTATGAACGCTAATGCAGGAAAAAACATAACTCATTGTCACGTTCCTGAACCGAATGTGCGAGTGAGAAAGAGAGCGTTACAAGCGAGAGACATGATCGGCCTAAGCGTTCGATTTTTAAAACAACCAATTTGTTTTAATTGCGGATATGAAAGCGACATGAAAACAAAACAAGTGAGACTTCGTTTCCGGTTTCTTTGGGATACTAAGCTGGTGGCTTTATTCTACAATAGTTTTGCCTGCGACTTCGTTCGCGTGGAATTAAAAAACTTGGTAGGTGTGTTCTTAAATCTAACTATGTGTTTGTAGACTATGCTCGATGTCTATGTCAAATTTCATCAAGATCCGTTGAGTAGTTTAGGTTACAAACATATTTTTAAACTTTTAAAAAGATCTATGCATTTTTTGCTGATAATCACGAGAACCAATAATTAGAATAAATATCGATAATAAGTGTTAAAAAGACTTTTAAAATACACGTCTGCGATGTGATTACATTGGCTCATTTCCAGCGGTTTGAATTGTCGCGTTTCTTTCATGAAATATTGTTTTAGGGCCGGCAAGAATATGTGAGAGTAATGAGGGTTGTTACAAAAACTTGGTCGTTTGCCCATTTTTTACTTCCGCAGTAATAACTTCGTTTTGAAGTCGAATGAATTCCGAATTCAATTACATTTTGATGATAAAATTTGCGCGCCATATTACCAGTTTGGGGTATTCTTTCATTCAAATCTTACTAATAGTATAAATACAAAACTATAGATGGATTTTTGTTAGAGTTTGTGACTTAACTACTGAACGGATCACGATAATTTTTTTCATAGATGTAGAGTATAGTCTGGAAGAAGTCATAGACTAGTTTTTATTTTTTTCTTTTTTTTAGTTCCACGCGGACGGAGTCGCGGGCCAGTTTTCCAAATAATAATTTTCTCGCCACCTGCATTTTAAATATATAAAATGGCTGACATATTCATAGTAACTTAACCGAAGTCGTTTAATTTTTTATCTATTACATGAAGTCCACACTCTAAGATATTATCAGGTTTATCGATAGGAACTTACTTTGCTTTTAAACCCAAATACTATTTGTATCCGCAGTATATTCCACTCAGAAGGGATAGTGCAAGGATATAACTCATATATCATGCACACTGTATGTACAGTCGGGGAATTTGACGGTGTTGATTTAAAAGATAGCGTCTTTACATTCTGTAAGCATTGATACGACGCGGAACATCAACGAATGGCACGAAGCTTAAAATGTATCTGTACGAAAAAATATTGGTACACTTACATACTGCGCTGGCGTAGCGACCCAAAGTTGGTCTTGGCCTCCGAGTCAAGCCAGCGTAGGTAGCATGCGTTGTCGTCTGCGCACCACAAAGAATCAACAAACAAAGATCAATAGTTTTTTTTTTTTAAATAAGGTGGCAAACGAGCAAGTAGCCACCATTCCACCAAAAAGGAAAGCGACCGTTACCCATAGACATCCGCAATTGCAGATGCGTAATTTAAATAGTAATTTATTATTGTCCCACTGTGCAAAACATCTACCTCTTACCTTAATATTACTTACCTAATTTTAATGTTAATTATAATAAAATAGTTTATTTGGTTAAGGTTATATTTCTGGAATTAAAACACCGCGGATTTCCACGACTGTACATTCGATAAATTTATAGCCGACATAACAAACATCACGTTCACTGTAGTTAGCTTCTGATTTATGTTCTAACACTATTGTACTATGCTATGATTAACGTACCTCATATCAAATGACATATCGAAATGTAGACAACAAGGATATCTGATCCGGTGGCCATCAGTCAAACTAATTGATAGCTGACTAGCGCTATCCTGTATCTACACTAATATTATAAAGAGGAAAGATTTGTATTCTTTTGATTTTTTTTATATATTTGTTAAGCTAGCGCTTGACTACGATCCCACCTGAAGAAAGTGACGATGCAGTCGAAAGATGGTACGCGATAGCTGAATAGATAGTTGTTCACTCTCATTTTGAAGGCCCCCAGTACATATTTGGACGTATAGATTTTCGTATGTATTAAAATAACTCATAAACAACTGGGCCGATTTCAAAAATTCTTTCACCATTAGAAAGGAAATTTATTTGTGAGTAACATAGGCTATATTTTATTTTATATTCCGTTAAACTTTCAATTGAAAATGTCAACAAAGGCTTTAGGCATTAGTTAATAATTACTGTTTACGCCAATCTTACTTCTTTCCTGCTGTTGCTCTTGTCGTTTTTTCGCGGAATATTTCTTTCCACTTTATTCCCCCTAATTTAATACCGTGAAAATAATGTAGCCTATAGCGTGTCGTAAGTGCAAGGCTATCTAAAAAAATGATTAAAAAGATTGCTGTGATTGATGACATTCTATATACCAAAAAAGTGTGTTTATATTTTATTAATTATTAGCTGTTGCTAGTGACGTCGTCCGTCTAAAACGTTAAAAACATAACTATCTATCTTACTGAGGAATAACGTGGCTTTCTGGTGGCGGTAAAATTTTGGAAATCGACCCAGTAGTTCTTGAATTATTTCAATATATACAAAAATATAAATGTTTCCTCTTCATAATTTTAAGTATGATATAGATTTATGTTTTTACGTATAATTTTTGAAGGCTAATCGAGTTTAAAGGCAGCTTTCAGATATGTGACTTATAACCAAAATTGGACATCTAAAGACGAAAGATGGATTGAAAGGTGAATCGGCATTTTTTGAGATTCCATTTCAGATTGCTCCGACTTACAACACCGAGGGATTGATCGTAAATCTTAGAAAAAAAGTTTATTGATTTACCGTCTTCGGAATTCGCATCTATAGTTATTAACTTAACTCTAATTATTCTATTTTCAATAATAACTTAAGTTTAAGTTTTCATGTAAAGTTTTATCCTTAAATTACGTTAAACTATTTAACACTAGCTGTTCGCATGCGGATTCATCCGCGTGAAATTATAAAAACTTTATTTTATTGTTAACATTTGTCAAATTGTCAATGTCAAAATTAAATGACATCACATGACAAACCTTAGCAATCTTTCTTTCTTGATGTTAGCAGCAACTTATGGCCTCTTTCCCACATAAGGGTTTTTATCCAAAATATTTACCCCCTAAGTTAATGTCGTGAAAATATATAGCCTAAAGCATGACGTAAGTGTAGAGCATTTTATTAAAAAAATAATTATTCAAAAATATGCTGCAATTGCTGACATCTTAGGCAACAAAGAAGTGTGTGTTTATGCTTTATTATAATAGTATAGATAGATTTTTAGACGCAGTTTTAAATAGGATAATAACAAATACACTAAATATAAACAAAGAATATAACTAAACGATATTGAGACTGGCAGTTAACAATTTATTTTCACCATGATCTTTGAAAGGATTATTTTTTAAATAAAGAAGCGACAAAACTCCTTATTGCATTTGAAAATAAAAAGTCACGATATGATTCCTATGAGCTTATATGGAACACACACTTGATATTTAGTTCTCCAACTAAACAGTTAAATTGGCTGCGAAACAATTGACAATCGCACAACTGTCGTGCGACAGCTTAATCAAAGATGTGCGCACGCTATAAGGGTACAAAATGAAATAGATGTTAACAACGTAAAGTCATAGACACACGCTCAGATAAATCTAACAAAACTGAACTGTTCCCAGTTTTACCTACACGTTATTTTTATCTGAATAATACGACTATAAAATTCATAGTGTCATTATCTTGCTTCTTTTTCTACTCCCGTAGAGTCGGCGCAGCAGGTTTTTGCCCTCCACATAACTCTATCATACGTCATCTCAGTCATCACTCCCTTTCTGATCATGTCACCTTTTACACAATCCATCCATCTCTTTCTACGTCTACCTCTACCGATGTACCTCCACACTCATAACTTACGTTCTTCTTGTAACTTGCGATTCATGTATTGAATACATAGTGTGTAACCGGCTTTACCCTCTCAAAAAAATCATAGCTAATAAGTCCTAGATAAGGTAAATCAATTGGAAACGTGATCAGAATGAACTAGAAATACTAGTAATGGACTAATACTTTGAAAGAATTCTGGGGAAAAATGGATACAAATGTTCTACAAACATAATGGAATTCCGATACGGAATCGCATTATTCGCCTTAAAACATATGTCCGTACCAGTTGATTGATCACAGCAACGTGTACGAAATGCACAGGGATTTATGTATTCTATTTGTAAAGCGTATCTCAAGAAATATCACATACTAGTTTTCGACTGCGACTCCACGCGAAGTGCGATAACAATATAGCAATATTATTATTGTTAAGCGCCAATAGCCTAATAGTTTGGAGTACGGACGACCGATCTTGTGGTCGAGGGTTCGAATCCTGTCATTCGACTACTGTGAACCATAGCCTAGAGCTTAGTTGGAATGGTTAAAGGAAAGATTTGTATTTTTGTATGTATTGAAATAACTCAAAAACTACTGGGCCGATTTCCAAAATTCTTTTACCTTCTTTTATTATTTTTTTAATATTACGCAGTCGAAGTCGCGAGGAACTGCTAGTCAATACTATTATTATGAAGAGGGAATTTTTCACTTTTTTTTTAATTTCTCGAAGAAAAAGTTAAATGGGGTAAAAAGAAACATTTCGCAATGCATAAAATACTAAATAAATTCCGCTTCAGAAACAATCTTATAAATAAACAAAATGCGATCATTTAAATTGACTTGCTTCAATACACTCTACTTGTGTACATCTCGTATAAATAGGCGAGTGCCAATGCAAAATCAATTCTTGCGCATGGGAGCCCCTCAAAGAGATTGAGGGCGAGCACCTCACTAACACCTTCACGCTGCCTCTACATTGCATACTCACATCCATTGGATGGTATTATGCAATATGGAATTACAGAACAAGTTAATTTCATTTACTTACTAGCTGTTGCCCGCGAGTCCGTTCGCGTGGTATTAAAAAACTCAGTAGACTATGTATACTTAAGATTATCATCTACATCTATACCAAATTTCATCGCGATCCGTTCAGGCTTGTAGGGTACAAACTCTAACAAACATCCATCCATCTAAACTTTCCCATTCATAATATTATAAGTAAGAAGTAAGATTAAAACAATGCAATCAAATTATCTATTGGATGGTGTTATGCAATAAAAGTAGCACAAGGAATTTTATTATTTCCAGACTTAAAGTCGAGAATTAGTTGATATTATGCAAAATGACGAAAGAAAGTTTACAATTATATTAATGTTTTTTTTTTTTATTAATGTAGGCAATATTAATCTTCTAATAGGCTTGTTTGATGTAAAATCAAGTATGAAAGTTTTGCCAAAATTGTATAAAGCACTTTATGATTTCCTAATAGCTAATAGCTTCTAACATAGGATGGAAACACAATCAAAGACCGATCAGAAGTATCTGGCACATGTTCTCCATGATTGATTAGGGAATCAATCATTCTTACGTTTTATGTTATTTTTTCTTTTATAGGCAATTTGGTTTCTTAGAACATGCCAGTTCTATAATCATCACCAACTAATGTGTCCCCACCGAGGGGCTCGGAGCCTACCCTAAGTTAGGGTAACTAGACCATAGTCAACCACGCTGCACTACGGATTGGTTGACTTCACACATATCTTTGAATTTCTTCACCGATATGTGCACGATGTTATCCGTAAGAACGTCGGGTATATTATGAACATATGAAAATTCGGAAAATCTAAAATCATATTGGTACATGGGGGGATTCGAACCCAAGACAAGTTTAAACAAGTCAAGTGCTTAAACCACTGAATCAGACGCTCTCATAATACCTCCTCTCTGTCTCGCTCTTGTATTCCCATAACTTATACAAAATACCTAAACCATATACAAACAAACAAAAAAAGATAAAAATTGAAAAACCATAAAGAGTATTTACAAATTGCTATAATGCCTTTAACAACATGCGAACTTCTGCGAGGTCCGTCAGTCTCTCGGCCGAAGCATATAAGAGTCCAACATGGTGTCTCTACAAAGTTTGTTTCTTCGCCAACAATTTTATATTGTTAGTAATGCTTAGACCTAAATCTTACTAATATAAATGCGAAAATTTAGATAGATGGATGAATGTTTGTTAGAGTTTGTAGCCAAAACGGCTGAACGGATTTGGATGAAATTTGAAATAGATGTAGAGTATAGTCTGGAAGAATACATAGGCTACTTGCTTCTGTCTTTTTAAATTCCACATGCACGTAGACGCGGGCGAAAGCTAGTTTATAATTTTAGTAAGAAGTAAGATTACTAAAAATTTCTATCATAGTCCAGTCCTATTTTATTATCTGCGAAAATTCCTGCCAAAATCGAAATTTCTATCACAGAATCGTTTCTCAACTTCATAACTGTAATAGACATGGTGAAACTTAAACTGAAAGTAATAGTAATAGTGATGGATATGTGGATGAGTAATTAAAACAGCGCTTGCTTGGTGCAGACTGGTTTATTCACGTCACATAGACGCAGTCGTCGGGCGCA
>NW_013526582.1:1975823-1983569 GCF_000836215.1 Papilio polytes | reverse complement strand
ACCTGACAAAGATGTCAGGGTGGTTAAATTAAAATGTAAATCATCTGTTTTAACAAGGCCGATTAGTAAACTGATTTTGTTACCTAGAGATATTACACTACATGAAACCGCTCAATACCTCATGGTGGGCGGAAAGAACAAGGTTCTTGGTGGGCGGAATGTCGGCGTCGTTTCCGCTTCTCAATAACAGATGGCGCTATGTGTTGGTTACATCACGATTTGTATTTGTTTGTTCTGTAACTTATATAGTTTTGTCGTGTTCCGTGTTTTTTGGTTATTTGTCCAGTGGTGTTCTTTGTGTTCTGTAGGTCTTGGTGAGGTTGTTTGTTCCGTAGTTTCGTTTGTTTTCGTGGAGTCGTTTGTTGTGGATAAAGTTTCGTAGGAGTGTCAACACACATAATTTATACAAAATACCTAAACCATATACAAACATACAAAAAGGATAAATAATGAAAAATCATAAAGAGTATTTACAAATTGCTATAATGCCTTTAACAACATGCGAACTTCTGCGAGGTCCGTCAGTCTCTCGGCCGAAGCATATAAGAGTCCAACATGGTGTCTCTACAAAGTTTGTTTCTTCGCCAACAATTTTATATTGTTAGTAATGCTTAGACCTAAATCTTACTAATATAAATGCGAAAATTTAGATAGATGGATGAATGTTTGTTAGAGTTTGTAGCCAAAACGGCTGAACGGATTTGGATGAAATTTGAAATGGACGTAGAGTATAGTCTGGAAGGACACATAGGCTACTTGCTTCTGTCTTTTTTAATTCCACACGCACGTAGTCACGGGCGAAAGCTAGTTTATAATTTTAGTAGTAAGATTACTGAAAATTTCTATCATAGTCCAGTCCTATTTTACTATCTGCGTAAATTCCTGCCAAAATCGAAATTTCTATCGCAGAATCGTTTCTCATCTTCATAACTGTAATAGACATGGTGAAACTTAAACTGAAAGTAATAGTTTAATTAATTATAATTTGTCTGTCTGTAATGAACATTTTGTACCGAAACATTTGTCAGAACTGTCAAGAAATATAAACAAGTTTATCATTTATTTTACAGGGGAGTAGTTTTGACAGTGGTTATAATAATAATCCCGTTTCGGTGCACGGACTAATAGCGAAGAGCTTCGAACAACATCTTAAGAAGCTCTCGCTAGACAGTTGGATTAAAAGCCCGATTCAAAGGCAGTTATTTTAGAAACCGCACGGATTGTGAGGAGGTTCCTGTCTCTGCGGCCCTGGCCACAGGTTGCTTGAGTCATAAGATTCCGCAGCTAACGGCTGATAGAGATGTATGAAGCGGCACATACTATGCCGACGCCCATAAGGGATAAGGGCAAGTTGATGATGATGACTTATTTTTCTAATTAAACAATGCGTTTATTTTATTATACCAAATAATAAACAAACATTCAATTCCAAATTAAATGTAATTCCTGATTCGAATGCTTTGTTGAAGATTAAGCCGAATTTCCTTTAAGAATAATCTGTGGCACTCAAGTAGGCACGTATGTAATAAATATAAGGCGAGGCGTATATTTCATGTTGATTCGATTTGGCTGCGGAGAAACGCAAAGTATAACTGAATACGGCCCTGGGAATTCACATTCGCTTACGAATCAATTTAATTTCATATTTTATACTAGCTGTTCCCTTGCGGCTTCATCCACATGTAATTATTTTATTGTTTACATTTGTCAAATATCAAAATTACCGATACCATAATAACCTTGCTTCCTTAATGTTGGCAGCTTGTAGTTTATGGTCCCTTTCTCATATGAAAGTTTTTTTCCAATTTATTTACCCCTAAGTTTAATAGTGTGAAAATATATAGCCTGAAGCCTGTCGTAAGTGTAGGGCTTTTTATTAAGGAAAGAATTATTCAAAAATATGCTGTAATTGCTGAAATTTTAGGCCACAAAGAAGTGTGTATTTACGCTTTATTATATTACTAGCTGTTCCCGTGCGGCTTCATCCGCATGAAATTTTGAAAATTTTATTTAATTGTTTACATTTGTCAAATTATCAATTGCAAATGTCACACTGACATGACATAAAAAACTTTGGCAATCTTGTTTCCTTGATGTTGGCAGAAACTTATGTTCTCTTTCCCACATTAGGGATTTATCCAAACGTGAAAATATATAGCCTAAAGCGTGACGTATGTGTAGGGCTTTTTATAAAAAAAAAATATTCAAAAACATGCTGTAATTGCTGACATCTTACGCAACAAAGAAGTGTGTGTTTATGCTTTATTATATCAGTATAGATTAACGTTGAAATTTTGTATTAATTAGTTACATAATTTGATGAAACGTGCATTCTTTAATATTTTGAATGGAAATAATTGAATTTCTTTGTTATTTCAATCCGTGATCACTCTTACATATATCGAGCTATAAAACATTTGTCTAAACTGTCTCTTAAAACTTCTTGTTTATTATTGTGATAAATATACTAGCTACAGCCTGCGAAACCATCCGGGTAGAATTAAAAATTAATGCCTATGTATTCTTCCAGACTATACACTATATCTATGCCAAATTTCATCGAGATCCGTTCAGCCGTTTAAGCTACAAACATCCCTCCATCTATCTAAACTTTCGCATTTATAACATTAGTCAGATTCTCAATTGGAGAGACATTTTATAAAGAAATTCATTCACAATTGCTTTATTAATGTAATATTTTTTATACTATAAGATAACAAACGAACAAGATGTTACCCTAATTCTCCAAAATAGCGCAGCGACTACTGACCATAGACATCCGCATTTGGGCTAGCGTTGCCTAGGACACATAGTAAGCGGATATTTCCTCTATCAATACGTCCCCTTCCCCGCCAAATTAACACACTAAAATACTCGAAAGGAAAATGGACTTAAAATTAGGGCACGTACACAGAATAGCTTCCACATGACTTCGTCTATATACGTGATGTTGCAGTGGACGACCCGGCCTATTCGTACAAAACATGTAACAACTCTACCACTGTTAACATAACCTTTAAACACAGTACTTATTATACGTATATTAACTTGAATCATTCTAAAGTTCCTTATCGTGACTTACTGAAATTATTCAATGGGAAGACTTAAAATTTTCATCCCTTACAAACGCCCCGTTGACGAAGCGGCTTAACAACTTGATTTCAGTTTAAGCCGACCTTTATTGTACATTGTGTGCCTCGATAACACAAGACTACTGTCGTATGAGACGCCAGATTATGTAACTACTCGCTTTCGTCCGCGACTCCTTCCGCGTGGGATTAAAAAAACAAAAGTGTGTAGCCTATGTGTTCTCCCAGATTATCCTCTACATCTATGCCAAATTTTATAGAGATCCGTTCAGCCGTTTAGGCCACAAAATAAATCTGCAGTCCCTATGGCATTACAATCTTCCTAAACGTCCGCTTACTTCGGTGGTTTGGTTCGTATTGCACTACTGACATGCCATGACAGTAGACAACAGTGTTGTCATACAGCGTTGATGGTCACCTCGGTGATTCCGCAATTCGCCTATAAATGTAAAAAAACTAGCTTTCGCCCACGACTCCGCCCGCGTGGAATAAAAAAAAATTATTTAGCCTACGTGCTCTTCCATACTATCCTCTACGTCTAGGTTTTCATCGAGAGCCGTTTAGCCGTTTAGACTACAAACTCTAACAAACATCCACCTAAACTTTCGCATTGATAATACTTGCTTTTGCCCGTGTCTTTTCTCAAGTAGAATTAAAAAAAAGTCTATGTGTTCTTCCAGACAATCCTCTACACCTAAACCAAATTGCATCGAAATTTGTTCATTCGTTTAGGCTACAAACTCTAACAAATATTCATATATCACATTTATAATTTAAAAGATTAGTAAGAAAGCGTAAATTTAAAATTTAACCTCTAAGCATTGTTAGTTAAATATAATGAAAATACGTTTTAACGTAATGCTCTAGAAAATTAACTTCCAAGCTCTCTCTCTCTCATTCTAAATACACTTCAGTAATATAATCTCTGGATATGATACACACTCGAGTAGCGCTGCCTGTGATCGTAACAAAGCATTTCTGAGGCACCACGTTGGAGGATCAAACTGTTTTACTGGAGGCGCGGAGTAAGATACAAGCTGAAGCGATTTCTTAAACAAATGTCATATTATTTCCTTATTACCAAGTTTAATAAGATAAAACTAAAATATGTAGCGTACAAGTTCAGTTTTAACTAAACTCTAGCGTACAGTTTGTAGACACCATTTAACTGTCACTTTAGTTATAAAATCCCTAAGTTTATGTAAACATGTCAGTTAGTGTACGCTTTGATTGTTAAGTTTAAATTTAAGCAGCGAAATTAAGCTGACACGAGTTGTTTATCCTATTTTTAGTTTTATAAACCAAATCTTCGTAAGACTACGACTATCCTATTTTATTAAGCCTATTTCAGCAACAAAGTACAACTATTTTGTGACTAATGAGTAAGATTTTCAAACTTTAATAGCGTTTCCAAACTTTGTCCCAAGACTCGCAATAAATTTATCTTAGCAAAGAGACTTTTTCAAAAAAAGTTTTTAAACTTTTCACAACGTGAAATAGTACCAACATTGTTGTATATTATCTTAATACTTCTGGTCTGTATAACTTTTTTTTTTAATTCATTTTAATACACTAGATGAACAGCAAAGAAAACGTGTCTGTGAAAACTATTTTAATAATTTATTATCAACAAAAAACTTTTAAAAACACTATTTTAAGAAGAAACCAATTACGCCTATAAAACAATAAAATGAAACCCCATATTTTTAAATTAAAATATTCAGGATTATTTTTTCATATTTTTGTCAATTTAAATGAAACCCGCTGTAGCGTTTAACTTACGCCGCGTAATAGAATGTTTGAGTCCGCTGATATTGCGCTGCCGGCCGTAATCCGGCGCTAGACGGCAACCGGATAATGTATGCAGGCACCCGTAGGTGAGCAATCAAATATACTAGAATATTTTGAATAAAAGATTAAATTTTAATTTCGTTTCTTTGGACAAAGATATTAACATCTTAGCAACCGTTACTAAGGATATGAACGCTGGGCCTTTTTTTAAAAACGAGTGCAAATCTGTGTCTAATCTATCGTATAACTATATAATTTCGCTTTGACTCTTATGAGCACACTACTCGATTTTTAGTAGTGTAACTAAACAGTTAGGCTACGAAACAATCGCACAACTGTTGTATGATAGTTTAGTCTCAGTTCTACTACTTGTTAAATGGAGGGTTTTTCATCTTGACTTTAGAGATCTATGCATCTGTTTTGCTAATTGAATAAAAAGGACTCGAAGAAAAATTCTAACGATTCCTTTGTTTTTTTTAAAGATTTTCGACTTCGGAATCTTCAAAATCTAGTAGATATCAAATATGTGCCTTGATGTTTCATTTCGTTTAATTTTCTTTATTCTAAGTTACTAATATTAAACACTAGCTGTTCCCGTACCGCTTCATCCGCAAGAAATTATAAAAACTTTATTTCATTGTTAACATTTGTCAAATTCACAATTGCAATTGCAAAATACCAATGACCTTACTATGGCATTTTTGCTACCTTGATGTTGGCAGCAACTTATGGTCTCTTTCCCACATTAGGGCTTTTATCCAAAATAGCCCCTAAGTTTAATGGCGTGAAAATATATAGCCTAAAGCGTGACGTAATTGTAGGGCTTTTTATTACAAAAATAATTATTCAATAATATGCTGTAATTGCTGACATCTTAGGCAACTAAGAAGTGTGTGTTTACGCTTTATTATAATAGTATAGATACTTTAAAAAAGTGAGTAGAAATACTTTATTAAATAACATATGAACATCATAGTCGGCAAGAAAGCTGAACACCGAACATTCTCTACGTCATAAATTATTTATATATACATCATAAATTTTACGAGGTTGCCAGAAACGTTATACCTTTACGTAATAGATGAATTTTATGATCTATTATTTCTTCAATTTTTTCCTTTTCATATTTTTTCATTCTTGTAACTTTTTGCTAAAGTAACTCTAAATTCGACATTATTATAACCAGATTGTGTTATTTCACTGCTGGATACAGACCAATACCTTCAACAATGTCGGGGTATTCCGTTATGCATATTTTTTTAAAAAATACCCAGAATATTTCTACTGCGATTATTGTCTATCTTCCAATCTACTTGATTATTAGATGACTAGTTGTTCGCGTGCGGCTTCATCCGCATGAAATTATTTTATTGTTCACATGTGTCAAATTATCAATTGCAAATATCAAAATGACATCCTTGGTTCCTTGATGTTGACTGCAACTTATGGTAGTCTCTTTCCCACGTTAGGCTTTTTATCCAAAATATTTACCCCCTAAGTTTAATGGCGTCATAATATATAGCCTAAAGCGTGACGCAAGTGTAGGGCTTTTTATTAGAAAAAAGATTTATTCAAAAATATGCTGTAATTGCTGACGTCTTAGGCAACAAAGAAGTGTGTGTTTACGCTTTATTATAATAGTATAGAGGAGGAAGTCTTGGAACAGTTAAGCATAAATAATAAACGATATCTTATACTATCCGTAGTCAATCACTACCTCAATTTGTGGGATTCTCTTTATATTGAATATAGTCCAATAATTTAGCCTCCGCAAATAATATACCGACTGAAGCTTCAGTATTCAATAGTTACAAAGCATTTCTGAGGCCGAACGTCTGTGGGATCAAACCGCTCAACAAATACCACAATTTAAGATATAAGCGGAAGCGATTTTAGTTAGATTAGTATTTTAATATCCATAAAGTGGAAAGTTTCGCTTATTTCAATTATCAATAAACTAGTTTATACAAAAACTGAATTTGTTTAATTCTTTATTTAATAGACAGTAACCGTTTCTTAATATTTACAAAATCGACATATAAAAGTAGATAGTTAAAATAAAATTACCTTCATAAATCATTTTGGTGTGAATAATTCTAAGTTGATATTTAGAAAAAAAAGTAAATATGAAAATTAAAAATTATTTACTGCATATTCCATTCCTGCAACATTGTACTTATCCTTTCTTTATGAAGTTACTATCTGTTCCCGCGCGGCTTCATCCGCATGATGTAAAAACTTTATTTTATTGTAAACGTTGTCAAATTTCAATTGCAAATGTCAAAAATACCGTTACCATAATAACCTTGCTTCCTTAATCTTGGCAGCTTTTAGTTTATGGTCCCTTTCCTAAATGAAAGTTTTTACCAATTTATTTACCCCTAAGTTTAATAGCGTGAAAACATATAGACTGAAGTGAAGCGTGACGTGAAGCGATTTTTATTAAAAAATAAATTCTAAATTGTGCTGTAATTGCTGACATCCTACGCTACAAAGTAGTGTGTGTTTACGCTTTATTATATTAGTATAGATTTATAGGAAATATTAGTAAAAAATCACTCGCTATTCCTTACAACTTGTACCACACAACAGTTTAGTGAATCCATCTAGATCTCGCTGAGCAATGACCACGTGTTGTCGATCTCAGTATCGATGGCTTGCGATGAACGATGACGCCGCAATATATTTACAGTATTTTCGGTCACTGGTAGATTATGTTTCTGTTAGTATGTTTACTGCATCTTTACACCGTACGCACACCTGAAAATAAATTCGTACACATATTTAGTCTCGCTTTGATCCTATGAGCTTGTATGGAGGTGCGTACACAACTTGACTTTTAGTTGTGCAACTAAACAGTTGTATT
>NW_013526582.1:1972817-1975625 GCF_000836215.1 Papilio polytes | reverse complement strand
GCACATAAAGAGGATGTGTCTCCTTCCTAGGCATCTCCTCCACCGTCAAATCCACTTCCCCTTCCCAACCTCTCCTTATAAGAAAAAGATGGTAAAGAGAAAGGGACTTAAATTAGGCCTCCGGCACCACATTCATTAGACGAAACACGGAATTGCTTCCATTTCACGCCTGTCTTCTGTGTGGTCGTGGTATTACACCGGGCGTGCCGGCCCATTCGTGCTAAGATGTTAAAGCGGGCACTACCACTGTTAAAGTTAAAGTTACCTTTGGTGATAAGGTTTGGTTACTTTCTAAGTCGTCATTTAGAAGTTATTTTTTTTAATTTAACAATTTGGAACTACATTGGTTCGCGACCAATCTTGTAGGAGACATAAATCCTGAATACTCAAAAACTGATCTAATTGAAAATTATAGTTATACCAATCGCTGTGGCTACCAAAAGAGTTATAAAAAGTATGAACGTTCTTAAAATGTACATCCGCATACAAAGAGAAAAATCAGCGTCGCCGCAAGATGGCTTACGAAATAAATAAATTCCTCGAGCCCCGCAAATTGAATGAAGTTATGTCGTATTTTATTTATTGCACAAGAACTTTGAGTTGCTGTCTTTTTTGCAAACCGTCCGCTATTGGATTATTTTATTTTGCACATAAAAATATATTGTACAAAACGTTTTTGCAGACGGTGCAAAAACAAAAGAGAAACGACAAGTTGTTTGATATGAAACAAATACAAGACATTTCCTTTACTGAAGCATAAAAGA
Source organism: Papilio polytes (assembly GCF_000836215.1). Taxonomy (NCBI): domain Eukaryota; kingdom Metazoa; phylum Arthropoda; class Insecta; order Lepidoptera; family Papilionidae; genus Papilio; species Papilio polytes. The sequence goes on along the minus strand of NW_013526582.1, from coordinate 1,974,861 downwards.
CAATGAGACAGAAAAACCCTAGAATGTTAGCCAAGGTGATTGTATATCAATTATTGTGGTGATGAAAATGATCATAAAAAGGTGATTTCTTCCTACCAACGCGACCTAAAGCATAAGTCTATGAAGATGTAAGATATATTAGCAATAACATTTTCATATTTAGTTTTGCAACTACAGTGGTAGTGCCCGCTTTAACATCTTAGCACGAATGGGCCGGCACGCCCGGTGTAATACCACGACCACACAGAAGACAGGCGTGAAATGGAAGCAATTCCGTGTTTCGTCTGATGAGTGTGGTGCCGGAGGCCTAATTTAAGTCCCTTTCTCTTTACCACCCTTTTCTTATAAGGAGAGATTGGGAAGTGGAAGTGGATTTGACGGTAGAGGAGATGCATAGGAAGGGGAAATATTCTCTTTATGTGCGTCTCTTCCTCCGTCGTATAAGGGTAGGCAACGCATATGCAATTGCGGATGACTAGGGGCAACGGTCGCTTCGCCATTTTGGCGGATTCTAATGACCGCTTGGTTCTTTTCCACCATATGTTAAAAAAAACTAAACATTGTAATTGGCTGCGAAACAATCGACATTCGCACAACTGTGCGATAGTTTAGTCAAAGGTGTGCGACCGGTTTTATTATCTTATTCCAAGAAAATCTTTTTCACTGGAATGAAGTTTGTAATTATTTCTCGGTCTATTGAAATTAACTTTTTTAAGGTTTCACGTAAAAAGGACTTTAATATTATAGCAACAAACTCCACAGTTGGTAATTTTGTTATAAATGTGCCAAGAATTCTTTATATCTAAACTATTTATTTTATCAGAAGGCTATAATATTAAAACTATAAAATTTTTAATAGGTTAGAGTAAGCAAAAATTTGATATATTGAAAATTAATTTTGATCTTCTTTAGCATGCTAATAAAATTTATAATAAGCTACAATAAATATCTTATATGGTAAAATATTTAGATCAGTATATTAAAATATTATCTTACTAATATTATAAATGCGAAAGTTTAGATGGATCAATGGATGCATGTTTGTTAGCGTTTGTAGCCTAAACGGCCGAACGGATCTCCATAAAATTTGGCACAGGTTTAGAGCATAGTCTGGAAGAACACATAGGCTACTTTTTATCCCTGGAATAGTTACGGTTCCCGTGGGATTCATTAATTTAGTTTTTTAATGTTTACTCAAACATTCTGCAACGGTTCAACATATCTTATTGAAATTTGGCACAGATATAAAACGAAGTCTGGAGTACATATGGGATAAGCTTCATCCCCGAAAAATGTCCGGTTCCCGAGGGATACGTAGCTTTTTGTAATTCATATAGTTTGTAAGTTTTCTAATACCACGCGTACGAAGTCGCGGGCAACAGCTCGTTATAAAATATTTTAACATTTTCAAGAAACGTTAGAAGGAAAAAAGTCAACAAAAGTTGCAGGAAAAATAAGTTATAAGCTTCGCAAATTGAATGAGGCGGTATCGCATCTTAACAAACAAGAATACACCCTTTGTTAAATGTTTGAATATTGTTTGCGAATTTACTTTAAATATTTTATAACAGAAAAAACTGGTATCGTTAAAGACGTTTAATGTTTTTTTTGTAATCATTAAGACGTCCATTTTACCATAGACTAAAAGACTTTGAGTATATATGTGGAGTGACCAACTTAGACACAAAACAAGGAGATTAAAAATTATACAGAGGATGCATCACCAGCTTCACTATACGTCCCCACCGAGGGGCTCGGATCCTACCCTAAAGTTAGGGTGACTAGGCCATAGTCAACCACGCTGGCTAAGTGCGGGTTGGAGAGGATGCATAGTTTTTTATAAATGTTATGTTTAGTATTAGTTAATGAAAATGAACAAGTACATATTTTTTTATTTACTACATTCGTAGACTAATGACGTGCGCACTCCTTTGATTAAATTATCGCACAATTATTTAGTCTCGCTTTGATAGCGCGCCTCTTATCAGATAAATTTATCGCATTGTTGAATTGGAACTTGAATTTCAAATATTGTAGATTATCT
>NW_013526582.1:1969371-1972767 GCF_000836215.1 Papilio polytes | reverse complement strand
CAAATTGAATCGTAAATTTGCATTATCTGCTAAATGTTGCAGATGTGGTTCCACGAACTTGTATTATAGATATTTAAAAAAGTAAAAAAAGAATAAAGCACACTAATCCATAAGTGTGCAGTATCTTCCTTGGAGTGTCATAGTCAACTATGACAGGAGAGTAGATATATAGGAAGGGAACATATCCTATTTCTGTGCTTGAAATACAGAGTCTATGAGTAACTGTTCTTACGCCATTTCGTTAAATGTAAGTAAAAGTTGTGCGATGTTTATTCAAAGATGTACGCCCGCACTTACTACTAATAATTAATATCTACATATAAATTTGACTGTTAAATGCTTACCGGAAGTATTGAATTAAACCACAGATGAGCGTTGCCGTTGTGTGTTGATACAATGTAACCGCAGCTCCAAATTCTCACTACCTCAATGCCCGGATACGTAAATTTGTATTTGGTTATTGTCAGGCATAATTTCATAGTTCGCAACGTACAGACCGACTAACTAATATGACCCGGTGGGCTTATGAAAATCGTAATAGCATACTAGCGCCACTGTTAATGACAAAAAATAAACTAAAAAGTCGAACAAAGATGAGCCATCGATTGATTATATCAGAAAATATGTAAAAAAACATCATAAAATAATGGCGCTAGTGACTTATAAAGTTTAGTTCCACTAACTAGCAGATATTTTCTGATACCAGCGCTTTATCACCGGGCCATATAAATTTATCGTACTATAATCGGTTTCAATTCCACCCCTGTGATTAAATATGTCAATAATAAATAATCTACATGATTGACATTTCGCTGTTATACGGTTTATGCGCAATTTATTGCCTATTGAACTTATATTGGTAAAATAGTCATTCATTTATTATTTAGTCATTCATTCACTTACACAATGAGATTGGATATCAATTAAAATGTGTGTACTCTTCATCTGAGGGTTACACATTTTTTAATTTAGATTTAATGGAAATAACATGTACGGACGTGTGTTTAGTTAGATTATGTTTGTTAGATACATCTTATACTAAGATCTGTATGATAGGCATAGATGTAGAGCATAATCTCGAAGAACACACGCACGAAGTCGCCGGAAAAACCTACTATTTTAGTAAACTGATGTTTTATAAACACATATGTTTTCTTAAGATTGTACGCACACCTTTGATTAAATTATGGCACAATCGTTATGCCTTTGTCGATTGTTTCGCAGCCCAACTCTTAAGCCGCACAACTAAAAATCGAGTCGTATGCGCACCTCCATATAAGTTCTTAGTAATCAAAGCAAGACTAAAGAGTTGTGCGATAGTTTAGTTTCGGGTGTGCAAACGATCTAAATATGTGCTACAGCGATTTTATAAGCAACAATAATAAGAGAAGCGAGTAAACGTATGTACACTTCCCACAGCAAAGCACTCAACGAATCTAAACAAGTTGCTTTCACCGGCAAGAGATATTGGCAACATTTCATGTCAATACAACACATTAGTACACAGAATGTTATGTGTACAAACAGGTACAAAATGTGTATATTTAGTGTAAATAAGTAGAAGATAAATGTGCAGTTAATTTTAATGAACAACTAACAATTTACATTATTATTGATTTTGTACACATATTCTAATGAAAATGTTGACACATTTTTTAATGAATAATTTTATTTGGTAATTTTAATGGTTTTTAATGTTATTTTAACTGTATATTAAGATCCAATGAGATTTAAATTGTTTGAAATAGTTTAATAACGTATAAATCAAATATAATTGACTACAAGGAAATACTGATCCGAGAATCTCGTTGAGATTTCCCAAGCGGGCGAATTTAGCATTTATCGAGTCTATTCCTTTTTCTATTTATTCAATGTTAGACGAATTGAAATAAATTTTATTCGTGGAAATAGACATTTTACATGTAATTTTAAATAGGTACATTATGTTTTTAATTTTTGCTCTAGGTAAGAGATGGATGGATTGCGTGAAAGGTGACATGATCAAGAAGTGAGTGATGACTGAGATGACGGATGATAGAGTTATTTGGAGGACGAAAACCCGGTACGCCGACCCTACGGGAGTAGGATAAGGCAGACGAGATGATGAAATTTTGCTCTAGGTATAATTTAGTTAATAAGTTATTCAGACCGAAGAGAGTATGGATGGATTCTGTGATAGAGGATATGCTTAAGAAAGGAGTGGATTCAAATATGACGGCTGATAGAGATGTATGGAGCAGAACAAACTGTGCCGACACTCCAAGGAATAAGGGCAAGTTGATGATGATGTATCATTTAGTTAGTGTATTAACCATTTGTTTTATCATATTACAAGAAACAATGTAATTAAATTAAAATGAATATAGCATCTCTCTATATAATTTTGAACAGGATATGTTTCAAAAAAGTTTGTGTAATTGTCCAAGTTTTGTTTGTCTAACTTTTCAGGATTTGATCGTTTTTTTTTTAGTTTTCGTAACCAATACTTGCTATACTAGCTTCAAATATTACCGCTATTAGAAAGTACGAACTAAAGTAACTACGCCATTATCCCATCTAAAAACGGTAATGTTTTTCTTGGATATCGTCCAAATCTAAAAGCTAGTTACTTAAAATGTTTACAAATTTGTTTTATACTTAAATAAGTCGGTTATAAGGTTACAAAGTTTTTTATGTCTTAAATTATAACATAATTCTTCCAACTTTATTTAAAAACTCAAATCTATAACTATAATATTATAATAAAGCGTAAACACACAATTCTTTGTTACCTAAGATGTCAGCAATGACAGCATATTTTTGAATAATTCTTTCATTAATAAAAAGCCCTACACTTACGTCACGCTTTAGGCTGTATATTTTAGTGGGTAAATAATTTAGATAAAAACCCTAATGTGGGAAAGAGGTCATAAGTTGCTGCCAACATCAAGAAAACTAAATTGCCAAGGTTTGTCATGTCATGTCATTTTGACATTTGCAATTGATAATTTGACAAATGTAACAATAAATTAAAATATTCATAGTTCCATGCATATGAAGCTGCACGGGAACAGCTAGTAAGTTATAAAATTGTAATATCCCTGTTTTAATGAAAATTATTATCAAACTTAATTACATAAATTTTAATGAACCAATCAGTACTTATCGTAATAAAAATGCTATGTATTTATTAAATTCGATTTTGATTCTTATTTGAAATTAAAAATATAAACAATTATATTGCAATATGAACATTTTAATAGCAAATAACACACTGAGTTTCAAGTATATGTTTTAGTAAGAATTAGAGCGCGCACACCTTTGATTAAACTATCGCACAACTGTTTAGACGTTTGATTCCTATGAGCTTATATGGAGGTGCACACTATCCAATTTTTAGTTGTGCAACTAAACAGT
>NW_013526582.1:1951939-1968877 GCF_000836215.1 Papilio polytes | reverse complement strand
TGTTTCAAAAAAGTTTATGTAATTGACCAAGTTTTGTTTGTCAAGTTTTCAGGATTTGATTGTTATTTTTTTTTTAGTTTTCGTAACCAATACTTGCTATAGTAGCTTCAAATATTACCGCTATTAGAAAGTACGAACTAAAGTAACTACGCCATTATCCCATCTAAAAACGGTAATGTTTTTCTTGGATGTCGTCCAAATCTAAAAGCTAGTTACTTAAAATGTTTACAATTTGTTTTATAGTTAAACAAGTCGGTTATAAAGTTTCAAAGTTTTTTATGTCTTAAATTATAATAAAAATCTTCAAACGTTATTTAAAAACTCAAATATATATCTATACTATTATAATAAAGCGTAAACACACACTTCTTTCTTGCCTAAGATGTCAGCAATTACAGCATATTTTTGAATAATTCTTTCTTTAATAAAAAGCCCTACACTTACGTGATGCTTTAGGTTATATATTGTCACGCTATTAAACATAGGGGGTAAATAACTTGGATAAAAACCCTAATGTGGGAAAGAGGTCATAAGTTGCTGCCAACATCAAGAAAACTAGATTGCCAAGGTTTGTCATGTCATGTCATTTTGACATTTGCAATTTATAATTTGACAAATGTAACAATAAATTCAAATTTTCATAATTCCATGCAGATGAAGCTGCACGGGAACAGCTAGTAAGTTATAAATTGTAATATCCCTGTTTTAATGAAAAATATTATCAGACTTAATTACATAAATTTTAATGAACCAATCAGTACTTATCGTAATAAAAATGCTATGTATTTATTGACTTCGATAAGTTCTTATTTGAAATTAAACATTTAAACAATTGTATCGCAATATGAACATTTTAATAACAAACAACACACTGAGTTAAAAGTATATGTTTTAGTTAGAATTAGAGCGCGCGCACACCTTTGATTAAACTATCGCACAACTGTTTAGTCGTTTGATTCCTATGAGCTTATATGGAGGTGCACACTATCCAATTTTTAGTTATGCAACTAAACAGTTAAAGGCGAAACAATCGACAATCGCACAACAGTTGTGTGATAGTTTAGTCAAATGTGTACGCCCTCTCATAGGGAAAGTCTTTGTTCATAGAATTGTAGCTCAAAATGTAACATACCCATAGTTTATAAGTGGTTTTGGCTTATGTAAATGTTTTTCAAAAGTTTTTACAGTGGTAGTGCCCGCATTAACATCTTACCACTGCAGGGCCGGCAAGCCCGGTGTAATACCACGACCACACAGAAGACAGGCGTGAAGTGGAAGCGATTCCGTGTTTCGTCTGATGAGTGTGGTGCTGGAGGCCTAATTTAAGTCCCTTTCTCTTTACCGCCCTTTTCTTATAAGGAGAGGATGGGAAGGGAAAGTGGATTTCACGGAGGAGATACATAGGAAGGGGAAATATCCTCTTTATGTGCATGTCCTCCTCTGTCGGATATGGGTAGACACCGCATTTGCAATTGCGGATGTCTATGGGCAGCGGTCGCTTCTATATTTTGTCGGATTTAGGTGGCCACTTGCTCGTTTGCCACCTTTTGTTATGAAAAAAAAAAAACATTGTTAAATATATAGTAGGTGTAATTCTTAATTAATTGCTTTAGACCGGGGATATAAATCTCTTTATATGTCTACGGTCCCAATAATAGGAATTTAAATTTAGACCGACCAAATTAATTTCAGACTCGACCGCAGTTCTCTCTCGACCTTTCATTTATAAGCAAAACAATGCACGGACTAGATTGAAATACATATGTGCAGATAAAGAATTAAATTCACTACCCACTCAGTTCTGTCGTACTGGAAACTGTCACTATAAGTACTTTAACTTAGCACGTAGGCAATGACAAGTATTCGACCTCTATTGGTAGACTAGCTGTTCCCGTGCGGCTTCACCCGCATGAAAACATTAAAATTTTATTTTATTGTTTACATGTGTCAAATTATCAATTACAAATGTCAAAATGACATCACATGATGACAACCTTGCTAACTTGATGTTGGCAGCAACTTATGGTCTCTTTCCCACATTAGGGTTTTTATACAAAAAATTAACTCTTAAGTTCAATTGTGTGAAAATATATAGCCTAAAGCGTGACGTAAGTGTAGGGCTGTTTATTAAAGAAAGAGTTATTCACAAATATGCTGTAATTGCTGACATCTTAGGCAGCAAAGAAGAGTGTGTTTACGTTTTATTATAATAGCTATATATCAAATTAAATCTTGATAACTCAATATCCTTATTTTAATGACAAAAAGTGCTATAACTTTCTTACTTTTTATATAATAAAAAAAATAACAGCGTAAGCATCGCAACAACATGTTTTTTTTTGTTCATGTGGACGAAATCGCGAGCAAACGCTAGTCAACAATTAGTCGTGACTATTTTATGTTTCTATTTCAACGTATTTTTAACGCGCGATAAAACAACGCTTGAATGCGGTTTTAATTCAACTTTGCCGCCCTGAATTAAAGTTTGATATGAAAACGGAGTGAAAAGTTCACAACTTTCACTTGTAAGTTAACTAAAAATTAATAACAAACCGAGTTAAGCTGACCCGTTGCACTTTTAGATTTAATTTTCTACTAATTTTTTATACTTTTGCGTTTTTTCAATTATATTTTCATTCACAAAGTTTACTAATTACGTCAGATTCGAATAGAAAATACATTTTTGCGGACTGCAATTTCAAAGTTATGTGTTTTTAAACTTCAATGGAACTTCTACAGTAATTAAATGTTTATTGTATCTTTATTACTCGCAATTAGGGCCTGTCCCACCACTCGCTGATGGGTTAGATAGCTTAAAAATTACGTCACTGTCAGAACGAAACTAAACCCAACGTTTCCAATACTTGTTTTACACGTATACGGATAGGCCCTTAGTATTTTTTTTTTATAATTGTGCACAATTCAATAACCAGTTAAATAAATGAGGCTAAATTAACGTTATTAGTAAGTTAATTGTAATCTCATTTTTGTTTTTTAATCTCACGCGGACGGAGTCAACGGTCAAAACCAGTTTATAATATTAAGCTTTTGTGTTAATTCTCTTTGTAATATCTATGTTTAAGAATCGAATAAACTGGCTAATAGAAGTACAAACAAAACTAAAACTGTAATAGGACAATCAAGGAAGCCAATCACGAAGTAACGCTGGAGAGTGCAAATTGCATCGCAAAAATTTTCCAACTCGATTTACTAATTGCCGTATTCATAGTGCACGGACACGTTATATCAGCTAGTAATTTGAAAGCAATCTAAGACTATAGATAAGGTTCATATGTTGATCGATGTATTGAAATTATTTATTGTCAAAATGTAATGGTTATTTAGTCTGCATTTTTTTAGAAATCTAAATTAAAAGACTCTCTTAGTGGCCACTTAATGATTAAAAGTGCGGGTTAATGTTTAAAAGATTATCTATTTCTAGCCAAACCTTTAAATTTCTAATGAAATTTAAATTTCCGTATGTTACATATGGAAAAACTTACTCACTTACTTACTGCGTTGGCGCAGCGACCGTAAGTGGGTCTTGGTCATGAGAGAGCGAAAGTTTAGATGGATGTTTGTTACAGTTTACCATCTAAACGGCTGAACGGATCTCGATGAAATTTGGTATAGATTTAGAGCATAGTCTGGAAGAACACATATGCTACTTACTTACGGAGTCGCGGGCGAAAGCTAGTTTTAGTATAAAATTGTTTGCGGATGAAACAGGATTGTTTACAGCAGGCGGACCAATGATAAGCATATTAAACATTTCTGTCACGTTGATACGTAAATTTCTCTATCTCTCTTCTATGGGGATCTAGTCCAATGAGATAACATACTTGAGTGCTTTTTAGGACATTTTAGCCATGTTTATTTCTGATAATAACATATGTAATCTCTCGCAGACATATTTTAATATGTGCACTATCGTACTGAAATTTTAAAGATTAAAGATTACGTTTAGTATCAAAAGTCACAAAAACAATTGAATCATAGCATGACTTTGATTACGGATTCTGAGTTTCCGCAGTATCACCTATAATGCTGTCTCTTTTACTCTTTTTGGAAAGAACAGAGATAATACAACATACGTATAGTAACTTCAAGGTCAAATCGACGACCCGTCGACAGTATAACTAGTTTGAAAATGGATCGTGTTTCCATTATCCCTTACTCAATACGCAGAATTGTCGTGTTAAGTGTATTTTATTTCGAAAAATAAATACATATAAAACTGTATAAAATGTAAGTATAATATATTTCTTTCTCTTATAATATATTTATACAATCTTTAAAAGACAATTCCATCGCTAGTAAAATGTATTCTCTAATACATTTTTTTCAAGGTTGCATTTAATTCTTCATTATTTAAAAATAAATAAAAAAATTGAAAAGCTAAATTCCGTTTGCAGTTTAACTTTGACCGGTGACCAATCATGGTGAAGGCAAGGAAATACGTTGTTAAAAAACTACTTCAAAGGAGTACCTAAACGGGAAGACTTCGAAATCGTAGAATATGAACTTCCTCTTTGAAAAATGAAGAGATCCTACTTAAAACCGAATGGCTCAGTGTGGACCCGTACCAACGTGCGTACAATAATGATAATAAGGTACCTTACGATCAGTTTGGGTGCCAAGTTGGAGTTGTACAGGAAAGTAAGAATCCTAAGTTCCCTGTTGGCACAAGAGTAGTAACACATATAGGTTGGTGTGATTATACAATCGCTAAAGATGGAGTCCAAAGTGGGCCTGTTAACCGTATTTATGCCCTACCAAATATGAAAGGTCTTTCTCCATCTTTAGGAGTAGGTGCGGTAGGCATGCCAGGTGTAACTGCCTACTTTGGTTTTCTTGATATTTGTAAACCAAAAGCTGGTGAAACAGTTGTAGTGACTGGGGCTGCTGGAGCAGTGGGTTCACTTGTAGGACAAATCGCTAAGATTAAAGGTTGCAAAGTAATCGGTTTTGCTGGATCCGATGACAAAGTGGAATGGCTGGAGAAAGAACTTGGTTTTGATAAAGCTTTGAACTATAAAACCGTGGACATCTTTAAGGCTCTTAAGGAAGCAGCTCCCGAAGGTATAGATTGCTACTTTGATAATGTTGGCGGGGAAATAAGTACTATTATAATTAATCAAATGAACAAACATGGAAGAATAGCGGCATGTGGTTGTATTAGCGCGTACAACGAAGATATAACGAAGATGCCAAAAGCAACTATCTTTTTACCAAAATTCATATCCCAAGAGCTAACAATGAGCGGCTTCTTCGTCTGGAACTGCTACGATAGGTGGCACGAAGCGTTCCCTCCTCTTGTAGAATGGATTAAAACTGGACAGTTGAAGGCTGTTGAACATGTAACAGTAGGCTTTGAAAACGTTTTTGATGCATTCATCGGAATGCTTGCTGGTGAAAATAAAGGAAAAGCCGTTGTGAAGATCTAATCAAGTAATAAATTAAAATTTCATTTTGTTTCATTATTAGGATGTTTCCTGTTGGGCCGATCGGTCCACTGATCTTTCCAGCTTATGCGAACTTTTTTCCGATTAAGATTGTATTAATTCAATCGGCCCAATGGGAAAAAAATCTCATTGGATAGATTAATCGGTGGGTTGATGGGCCGTACGGGAAATACCAAATTAATTGAATAGTTGTTTGTATTTATTATTATTTTTTATATTAGCTGTTAGTGATGTGTCTACATTTTACAGATTTTTGTTAAGAATGTGATTTTTTTATAATAAAATAAAATGAACAATAACTTTGTTTTTTACATTTCACTCGACAACTTAAATGGTAAAGTAAAAAGAAAAGCTGGATAATTAAGGGCTGTAAAACCAATATCGTTATTGTTACATCTGCGTAATATAAAATTCCCGCGTGTTTTAGCTACCTTCCAGTCAGTCCTGTCAAAATTGGTCCAGCCGTTTCTAAGACTACTCGGAACAATTTTTTTTAACACTTTGTGTCAGCAACGCAAATTATCCTCACGAAATCGGGAATTTTCTTTTGTTTATACATATAGATAATCCAATTTTATTACATTTATTTACTTTATGTACAGATATGATAACAAAAGGTATACTGAAACCATAAACTACAAAATTTTCACTGTTTCGAATAAACTATGATTATTCAAAAAAAACTAATCTTACTAATATTATAAATGCGAAAGTTTAGATGGATGGATGGATGGATGGATGTTTGTTAGCGTTTGTAGCCTAAGCGGCTGAACGGATCTCTATGAAATTTGGCACAGGTTTAGAGCATAGTCTAGAAGAACACATAGGCTACTTTTTATCCCGGGAATAGTTACGGTTCCCGTGGGATTCATTAATTTAGTTTTTTAATGTTCACTCGATCATTCTGCAACAGTTCAACATATCTTATTGAAATTTGGCACAGATATAAAACAAAGTCTGGAGTACATATGGGATAAGCTTCATCCCAGAGAAATGTCCGGTTCCCGAGGGATACGTAGCTTTTTTTAATTTATATAGTTCGTATGTTTTCTAATACCACGCGGACGAAGTCGCGGGCAACAGTTCGTTATAAATAAGTATGAAATGTATTACTCGTATAATATAATACGAAATGTGTACGAAATGTTATATTTGTACTTTTAGTTTTATATTTCTATTTTCCCCGTAAGAAGAATTTTGGTATTCCGTTTAGAGGTAAAATAGTAAAGTAGTTGCTTGCTTATGACGTATTTTCAGTAAATTCCCGTATTCCTGAATAAATTGGCGACGCGCCGCCATGCCGACAAACGTCGGGGTACGCCGGGGAAATCTACGCAAGGATATAAGGTGGGAACACACAGGGGGCAAAAGAATTGAAATATTACTATTTATAAAAATAAAAAGTACATATTTATGTTGATCTTTAGACTGTATCTTTCAAAATATAATAAAATTTACCATTATTCTCAATTTATTTTTTTATTAATATTATAATAAAAATAATATAATAATAGACATTACTGTCTCTTTCTCTCTTATCTGTACTAATATTTTTATCTCAGAAAATATTTGTATTTTTGTATGTATTGGTATAATTCCAAAATTACTGGGCCGATTTTGAAAATTCCTTCACCATTAAAAGCTACGTTATCACTGAGTAGTTAACATAGTTTTCATTTTTATTTTTTTACTTTCACGCAGGTGAAATCGCCAGTAACCTAATTGTTCCTATTCAGTGAGTACGTTCTAATCTACAGGTCACAGAAGTACTCATGTAATTACATAATCTATACTATTATAATAAAGCGTAAACACACACTTCTTTGTTGCCTAAGATTTCAGCAGTTACAGCATATTTTTAAATAATCATTTTTTTCATCAAAAGCCCTACAGTTACGTCATGCTTTAGGCTATATATTTTCACGCCATTAAACTTAGGGGGTAGATATTTTGAATAATGTACGAGACCATAAGTTGCTGCCAACATCAAGTAAGAGAGATTGCTAAGGTTTGTCATGTCATGTCATGTCATTTTGACATTTGTAATTGGTAATTTGACAAATGTAAACAATAAAATAAAATTTTTCATAATGTCATGCGGATGAAGCCGCGCGGGAACAGCTAGTAATTAAATATTCTTATATCTTTGTATGTCTTCAACTGAATCGTTTTGTATTTGGTTCATTTTATTCGCGTCGATAGGAATTTATTTGACGTGTCGCCGAGAGACGCGACGCTAGCGACGCGACGCGGGCGCGACGTGAAACCAACCAATGCTTTATCAAATTCAATTCACTTCATTGAGACACCACCTTTATTACAATTTGTGTACTACAAAAGACATGACATGAACAAATTCAAACACGGCTTACTAAAACTAAATGTGAATTTTGATAATTAAGAGCGTGCGCACACCTGAAACTATCGCACAACGGTTGTGCGATTGTCGATTATTTCACAGTCAATTCAACTGTTTATTGGAACAACTAAAAATAGCAGTGTGCCACCTCCGTATAAGCTCATAGCGAGAATCAAAGCGAGACTAAACAGTTTAGCGATAGTTTAGTTTCAGGTTTCAAGCTCTTTTGAACGCTAAACTCCATTTTTGTTCAACTATGAAAAGATTTAACCGCATTGCAACCGGGTGTTAGCTCGTGCCAGTCGCTGGTATGCCAGTTACTGTCGCGTTTCACTGGCACGTGAATTTCCTTCATTTATGTTTGCTTTAACTTCCAACAAAATATTGTCTCAAGGCTTGCCTTCTTTGACATCGAAGTTGAACATAAAATAGTTTGTTCAAGTTGTGAACTTAGCAATAAAGCACGAATAAGTTGAGCCGAGTTTGCTTGTCGCGCACTTCTTGCTTAATTCGCCCGCCGGCCATTTGTCTGTAGAAATGTTGTTTTTGCATTCGAACATTGTTTTGCACTCGCTCTACAATATATTCTTCGTTTAATTTTTAGCGGTAATTGTTTTAATTTAATTGGTAAATTGAAATTATTCAATACTAACTGTTGCTCGCACGACATAAACATGCTGGGGACATAAACCTGAAAGTTTTAAGAATGAATGTGGATGGCTACAAAGGAAGAGGAAGACCAAAGAAAGTATGGATTGTGTGAAAGCTAAGAAAGATATACTTAAGAAAAGAGTGGATTCAGATATGACAGCTGATAGAGATGTATGGAGCAGCACATACTGTGCCGACCCTCCATAAGGGATAAGGGCAAGTTGATGATGGTGATGACCTATCCATCCATCTATTTCTACGTCTACCTCTACCGGTGTACCTCCACATAACTAACCTCCTTGTTGCATGCGATTCATCCCTCATAACATGCTTATACCATGCTAACTTTTTCTGATACTTTGTTATTTCTCTAATAAAAATTCGTACACGAAAATAATAGATATAAATGTTTATGCTTTAGCCATTTCGACTCAATACCATTCAAAGTAGTAAAATAATCTTTATTGATACTGAGGAATAAGAAGCTGTGATAGGGTTGCCACTTCGAGTTTGACCTGATTTCTGTACTGTGAGTTCTGTATGTTAGTTTATTTGTGTCTGTAGCCATAAGTGCTTACCCTATTTTCACTAGAGAAGTCTCATTGGATTTGTATTCTTCCCCAAAATGTCTTAACATTAAAGGCAGTATAGTTTTTTTGGTTTTTTAATCAACAAATAGTGTGTTTTTCAAATCAAGTGGTAATTTTTCGGCCTCTTATTTGGGTATGTTTTTCTCTAAGTTGGCAGCCCTAAGTCTGTAGCATTTCGAGGAAATTGCTTCTGAGTTGCGGCGAAACTGCAAAACTGCAGTAAACGTGATGTGGCGATCGCAGAACGAGTTTACTGTTATGAGACGATTAAAGTCCTTCTAAATTCCGGATACGGCTTATGTGTTATAAACTAATAAACTACGCTATTTGCAATAACTCACGATATACGGGGTTTTAAGATTTATTTTATAAATCAGCATCATCTCCCCTGCCTTATCCTACTCCCGTAAGGTCGGCGCACCGGGTTTTCGTCCTCCAAAGCATTCTATCATCCGACATCTCAGTCGTCACTCCCTTCATCATGTCACCTTTCACGCAATCCATCCATCTCTTTCTAGGTCTACCTCTACCGATGTACCCCTCCACATTCATAACTAACATCCTTCTAAATAAAAACAAAATAATAAAAAACTGACTCAGACTCTAATATATAACAGCGCCATCTATTGGTTGCGGAATAAAGCAAAGATTTTAAATTTTTAAATATATGTTGCAATTAAAAAGTTACAGCGAATGTTTTTTAACTCAATTTTCGCAATTTAAAAATATTTTTCTCAGTTCTCTAACTTTAACAAAACGATTTCTATAAAATTTGCTAACTTTGTCAGTTTTATTTTATTTTGGTTTGTGTTTATAACGCATAATAGCAGCAAAGTGTGTTAAAACAATAAACCGTATGAATGAGGTGAGTCGCGTGTGCACAGTACAATGAAATTACAATGTATTTAACGAGTGTTTTGAGTACTAATGGCCCGGCCATGTTTTGGTACGATAACTTGAAATGCATTTCCGAACTACGATTGAGATGCACTCCGTAACTTACCAAGTTTATACTAATGAGTTAGGTAACGATAAAATAAGTGGAAATTTCGGCAACCCAGCATTAGTCACCTGCACACTGTCCATTAAATTGAAAAGGGACGGACTACCCTTATTTATTGTACAACTAGCTGTTCCCATGCGACTTCATCCGCATAAAATTATGAAAATTTTGTTTTATTATTTACAAGTATCAAATTATCAATTTTAAATGTCAAAATGACTATGGCAACCTTGCGTCCTTGATGTTGGCAGTAACTTATGGTCTCTTTCCCACATTAGGGTTTTTATCCAAAATATTTACCCCTAAGTTTAATGGCGTGAAAATATGTAGCCTAAAGCGTGAAGTAAGTGTAGGGCTTTTTATTAAAAAAAGAATTATTCAAAAATATGCTGTAGTTGCCGACGTCTTAGGCAACAAAGAAGTGTGTGTTTACGCTTTATTATAATAGTATAGATAAGTAACAATATTAATTTCCTAGATACGGCCCATTTTACTCCGAATACCAACTTCCATTAACAATTTGGATTGGATCGTGAGATGATTTATTGTTGGAATGTGTCCGTTTAGAAAATGTTACAAGAAATTTCTTAATTCAACTAAAATTAGCTGTGAATTCCTGCAAAGCAAGTTGACCATAGTTGTGTCTTTTATTTTAGAGCAATAATCAATGTACAGTTGGGGAATCTCGCGGTGTTACAACTTAAAATCTACAGTCCTTTAAACATTTTTAAACAACGTAGACAAGAATTAAAAAAAAAGAAAAAACTTTCGGATTCACTAAGATCAATCGAATATTTACTTTTTAAAATATCACTTATTTATTTACTAGCTTACACCCGCGACTGCGAGCGCATAGAATAAAAAAAAACTCAGTTGTCTATATGTTCTTCCAGACTATCCTCTACATCTATGCCAAATTTTATCGGGTTCCCTTCAGACATTTAGACAACCTTTAACAAATATTAATCTTCCAAACTATCGCATTTATAATATTAGTAAGATAAGAAGTACGGAATACATAGTACACATATCTGGTCTGATCGAATTTCTGAAACTGCATTAATATTCTGTCATCCATTTAATTTCATTTCCGTAGCCAAGATCTATCCAAGTTTCGAGTTATTGGCACGCATTGCGTTCCCGATTTGTTCCAGATTCGTGGCGGATATAAACTGATCGTAAAACTAAACCCAAGTCGCTTCTATATCCACTGCAATTCTGCAACGAATCGATTCACTTTGAATTGCTATTATTTCCAGGTAGTTAATTTTTTTATTTTTATGGGCGGCTTGGTGCCGCCCTCTCGTTCCCCCTAACATATTTGTGGGAAAGGGAGATTGGGTGCGGGTGGGAACTATTTATTTATAAATATTTCCTCTTTCAAAAATCTTCTTTAGCTTAGTTTCTGAGATGACAGATGATGGAGTTATTTGGAGGACGAAAAGCCGGTGCGCCGACCCTAAGGGCATAAGTAGGTGATGATGGCGCTTGACTACTATCCCTGATGTTAAGTGAGGATGTTATCGAAAGATGTTACATGCTACCTTAATAAATACTTATCCACTCTCTCGAAGACCCCTAAGTCATATTTTTACGGATAATCTGATTCTAGCAACCTGTTCCCCTTGTAGCACGCACAAGGAACAAACTCGATCGCATTTCGTAATCAGTGTTATCTTTTTAAATTAACTAAAAAAAAAACGGACTGACTCTAATATAATACTCGATAAACTTGAAAAAATAATTAAGAATTTAAAAATTAAAGTAACGACGAGTGGGATTTGAACTCGGCTTGGTTCATATTTTTATTTTTTGCAGCTACAGGTGTTTTGTGCTGATAATATGACACTGCGGAGAAGAAGACGAATTGAACGACACCTCAAACATTAAAATCGGTTTACTCGTTTAGGCTGTAGGCCATTACAATGGAATCAACAAACCCACATNGACTCCAAAAATTAAACAAAAAAATGGGACCCACCTGCAAGCATTACCTTTCGGATAGAAAAAGAATTATCCAAATCGGTCCACTAGCGGTGGAGTTATGCCGTAACACACATAAAAAAAAATAAAAAAAAAATAACATACCGTCGAATTGAATACCTCCTTCTTTTGGGAAGTCGGTCAATAAAAAACAAACATATGATACATACGCGAAAAGCATTACCCTCTTTACGAGTACGTTTAAAGGGCACGAATTTAAGAAAGAGTTCAAAGATTAAAGAATGGTTCAAAGATTAAAAAAATGATTCAAAGATTAAAAAATGGTTCAAAGATTAAAAATGGATCATAGATTAAAAAAGGGTTCAAAGAATAAAAAATACAGTTTGCATAAATATATAAATATAATAGAACCGTACTGCCAAAATGATGAATGTCAACCTATATATGCAATACTTATCGGAAACGGGAACAAGCGTTTATAAATATATCACATGTATTTCTAAATGTCAAAACGCAGTATCCATCAATACCGTATATCAATCACGTGAACTAAACGATAAGTTCACGTGTGTTCGCGTATTGAAAATAGAATCTCACGTCATAAATATAAAACGGAGATAGCTTGTCGAGATTTTACACTTAGCACGGAACCTGTTGCCAAAGTAAATGTCTTGAAAGATGTAACATAAATACTTCAATACAGAGAGATATTTTTACACCGTTTGCATACTAGAAAATTGCTAAAACTCATGAGACGTTTAACAACCGCTTAAGTAAATAATAATGGACTTACTAAACGTGAATTTACACACCTTTGACTAAACAATATCAAAACAGTTTAGTCGCGCTTTACTTTTTATGAGCTTATATGGAGCTTATATACTTATGGAGGAGACACACTAGTCGATTTTTTGTTGTGCAACTAAAAAGTTAAATGGGCTCCAAAACAATCGACAATCGCACAACAGTTTCGCGATAGTTTAGTGAAAAGTTTGCCCGCTCTTAGTCTAAACTACTAGTATTTTAATTTTATTACATTACTAGCTGTTGCTCCTGACTTCGCCTGTGAAATAAAAAATAACAAAAAACGGTCTATGTTACTCACTGATAACGTATAGTTGTTTAGTGGTGACAGAATTTTTAAAATCGTCCCAGTAGTTTTTGAGTTATTTCAATACATACAAAAATTCAAATATTTCCTCTTTATAACATTATAGTAAAGATTACAACGACGAGTACATTAAACGAATAAACGTAGTAAGTTAACAAAGTACTGACTTAGTAAGTAAGTAACTAAGTAAGAAAGTCATGCAGATATAGCCATGCAATAGATAATTACAAAAATGTATACAAATTCTTATAGTCCTAAATTGATTCTTTATTCTGCAGGCGGTGGACTACCTTAAGAAACGCACTCCAGCCCGAGCTGCACTTATGATAGCGGCGGTGTGGCTGATGAGTGCGCTGGTCTGCATCCCGCCGCTGCTTGGATGGAGAGTCACCAGGCCACCTGAACAGTTCCCACAGTGCAAGGTAAGTTACTAGCTATACTTCTATACTAATATAATAAAGCGTAAACACATTACTTCGTCGAGTTGGATGTCAGCAATCACAGCATTTTTTTTTTTAATAATTATTTCTTTAATTCAAAAATCCCTACTCTTACGACACCAGCAAATAAAACGCCACAAGTGGTTATGGATTGGATGATTATGGTTCCCTGTCACATTCCCAGGGAGGCCCTGGATTGGGTCCCACAAGGAACAAGAAAGCATGACCAATAAACAAACTTGGCGGCGTTTAGTGGCGGCCGACTTGAAGGCAATCGGGCTGTCATGACCCGAAACAAATTGCAGAGCCCAGGATAGAGCGAGCTGGCGGCTCGCATTCATAAAAATCAGCATTTAGTTACTCTCCGCATGACCTACAACGATATGGCAGTTGGCAATTTTGGTAACTTACAATGTCTTGAAAGCGTCATATTTTGACCAATAGAGCGGTAACTGCATTGGTGATGTCGGCATTTTCATAAATTCGAAATTCCAGGAAATGTCACTAAAATGTTATTAAAAAGGAAACATTTGTATGTCATTATGTATTGAAATAACTCAAAAACTACTGGGCCAATTTTAAAGATTCGCCGTTAGAAAGGTTATTTATCTGTGAGTAACATACGCTATGTGTTCTTTATTATTTTTTTAATATCACGGGGATGAAGTCGCGAGCAATATAGTATTGTTATGCTTGCTAAAGACAGTATAAATATTTAGTTTACTTTAAAGTATAAACCATGCTAAGGTGTGGATACCGTTGACTAAACTATATGCAGGTGATTGTCAATTGTCTCGCAGCCAATTCATTGGTTTAGCACAACTAAAATTCGAGTAGTGTTGCACAGTCCTTGTGCGTGACTAAACAATTGTGCGATTGTCGATTGTCAAAAGCAATCTGATAATTATGAGAAGAATGGTGCATCATTGTGGTGTAAATATTCAACCAGGTTCACTCAAAACCGCCGGCTACCCGTTATGAGTAAAGTTGTACACTCAGCATTTCACTGGAAACGCTTTATAATTTCATTCCGACTATACCTCGTTACTCTCGTATCTAAATGTGGAACAGATGGAATGACACGCCTGAAATATGCATACTCTGTTCAGTTGGAACTTGCGTTACTAATTATCATACTTCAAACTAATATTATAAATGCGAAAATTTAGATGGATGTATATTTCTGCATCGGTTCAAAATATCTTATTGAAATTTGGCACAGATACAAAACAAAGTCTGGAGTACAGGATAAGGTTCATCCCCGAAAAATGCATGGTTCCCGAAGGATACGTAGTTTTTTGTTATTTATATAGTTTTTATTTTCTAATACCACGCAGACGAAGTCGCGGGCAACAGCTACAGTTACATAAACAGATGCTCAGTGTACGTGTCTGATATTCAAAGGGCTCTTTTAATGTTTTAATGAATACTTTGAGTTATATTGACAAATAAAATAATATAGGTTATAATACACTTCTTTACAAATTCAACACACATTTTAATAAACTCTCTTAAATTAAAGATCGATAATGGATCCCTTCAATAGCACCTTTGACCTTTTTTTATCGCAAATGAATCCTGGTTCGAATAATGAAGGTCTTTTATAGCTTCGGTCGGGATATTTAATTCCTTTTACAGACGATACGGACCACCTTTCACATATATTAAATTGGACTGGAACATCGGTGGCTCAGTGGTTTAAGCACTTGACTTGTAATCTACAGGTCTTGGGTTCGAATCCCGCCGTACCAATGTTATGTAGTCACATGTAGTGTCCTAGCATCATTTAGTATTACCATCATATTCGAAAATCTCAACCCAGAATGTAACAGATGTTGTAACATGAACAGTCTAAGCAAAAACCGCCCAAAGTTGGATCAGAGTCGCACGGCTTTAGAGAAATCATTCGCAGCACAATGTACACATTAGTATAACTTGCAGAGCAGTACTGCAGTACTGCTATTGTTTGAAAGCTTATTTACTGACATAGTGTTATTCAAACTCATTGTCCTACTGATCTGCGACTCTGTCTTGAGTGTGAAGCATTTCGGTACAGTCGAGATAACTAGTGTTGTTCCACCTTAAAAGCTAAATCGTTTGAGAATTTTTTAAATGGGACGCGGAACAAAAATTAATACAATGCAGCTGATAAATGTGTCAGATGTTTGGAGTAGGGTTGTAACGGAGGCCATTTTGACAGAAGCGGA
Source organism: Papilio polytes (assembly GCF_000836215.1). Classification (NCBI taxonomy): domain Eukaryota; kingdom Metazoa; phylum Arthropoda; class Insecta; order Lepidoptera; family Papilionidae; genus Papilio; species Papilio polytes. The sequence goes on along the minus strand of NW_013526582.1, from coordinate 1,953,107 downwards.
TGCGGATGCGTAGGCGAAGGGTTTAACCTCTGCAGAAACGGAGAAGGAAGAGAAAGGAAGAAAAATACAGAATAGTACATAATTACAAGATACAGTATATATAAGATACAATTATAATTAGTTGACCTAGCACGCCCAGGCGCGCTGCATAAACGATACCTAATCGCCATACTCGCGTTAATGACGTAAATTAAACTCCGTTATAACTCCACATAAGAAATAACAGATGCGGAGTTAATATTTCTAGCGGAAGTTCCGCACTTGCGGATGCGGAAGCGAAGTTCCGTTACAACCTTAGTTTGGAGTAGCACATACTGTGCCGACCCTCTATATGGACAAGGGCAAGTTGATGAAAGAAATTATAACGACTCTTAGATTCTATGTTTCAATTTCGAAGCGAATATAAGATCCGTTTCATTATTCTGTAGTTGTATCTTAAATCTGCGCCAAGTATTTTCCACGCCATAAATCATTAAAGCAATTATAAATTAACACAGAATTGTATATACATTCGCAGTTATTCCGCATTTAATTTCACAAAATTCTACGAGCTAACGACGCATGGCATTTGGCAAAAGCAACTTTAATAACGGTTCGCTAAAATTAAAATATAGAGGGCGCTGTTCTTAATTATTTGTTTCCAAGCTAATTTTCCTTTAAATAATTTCACTTCCTTAAGAATATTAGATTTAATGATCCGATCTTCGATAGCCAATCTGCTTTGTATCGTAATTCATTTCAGTCCTTAGCATTATGTTAAACGGAATTGCGTAATATTTATGTAATAATTAGCCTTTGCTTGTGTGGAATTAAAAAAAAAGTAGCCTTTGTGTTTTTCCAGACTATCCTCTACATCTATGCCAAATTATATCAAGATTCGTTCAGCAGTTTAGGCTACAAATTCTAACGAACATCCATCCATCTAAACATTCGCATTTATAACATTTGTAAGATAGTGGTCTCTCACGATTTCGTCAGTCGATACATTAAAAAACTTTTAAGTAATCTTACTAATATTATAAATGCAAAAGTTTAGATGGATGGATGGGTGTTAGTTAGAGTTTGTAGCCTAAACGGCTGAAGGAATCTTGATGAAACTTGGCATAGATGTAGAGGATAGCCTGGAAGAACACATAGGCTACAAGCTTTTTTTTTATAACATGAGGTG
>NW_013526582.1:1937366-1951546 GCF_000836215.1 Papilio polytes | reverse complement strand
GCGAAAGCTAGAACAAATATATCCCAAGACTTTGAAAACCAAATTACATGAAAGGCAAATTAACTGGAATCAATAAAGTCTAACAAGACGCTTTCACACTTGATTACGTCATCGTTTAAGTTGAAGTAATTTCTCACGTAGCCTTTTGAGAATATTAATTCTGTACTTCATTAAGGCTTTAATTAGTTACATCGACATTGAGCCTTAATGGATCTATAATTAAATCCTATTGTAATAAATTGGATTTTATAAGTACACACAATATGTACGCACACCTTTGACTAAACTATCGCACAACTGTATAGTCTCGCTTTGATTGCTATGAGCATATATGGAGGTGAGCACACTACTCAATTTTTAATTGTGGAACTGTTTAGTTGCACAAAATGTGCGATAGTTTTGTCAAAGGTGTGCCCATTCTCATAGTCTAGAGGGTTAGCCGAATTTTATATTACACTAGCTGTTGCCCGGGTCTACGCAATATTAATATAAAAAAGTAGTCTATATAATATGTCCGTCTATGTCGGCTATCCTTCCGAGAAAGTCCGGTCGAAATTAGCTCAGTCGTTTCGGAGATTACCCGGAACAAACGCGGCTAACGGACAGACAGACAAAAAAAAATAATTAAAATTTTCGTTATTAGCAACGCAAATACATCATTTTCCCGAAATCTGGAATTTTTCTTTTGATATTACAAACAGATACTCCAATTTTATTATATGTATACTGTTAGGTTTTTAACTACTTTGACGTATTCTGTATTCTTGAAATTTATTAGTCTGTGCTATAAATCAACACCATTTGTCATAATTTGAAATAACGATATAAGCTTTGTAATTGTGATCCAAAACATTATTTAAAATATTTGTGTCATGGTTTTAAAATGTCGTAATTGTGCTTGTTATGTTAATAATCGGATAGTAGTCGGATGTCAAAATAAGGGTGTTGCATTAGCTCGACGACACGACGGCCATATTGGTAAGGTTATTCTGTGCAAATTGGAAGAAAACATAAGAGGTAATGAAGACTATATTTTATTAAAGCATAACATGGCTGTGACGTGACGCCCATAATACTATATTAACATTACGAAAATAAATGCTAATTAGAAACAGTTTAGAATAGATTTCAATCAGTTTCATCAGAGCCAATTAACCTTTTCGATTCGTAATGCCGTTAATAGAGAGCCTTAACTAGTTTAATTTGAGATCGAGGTCCAATTTAAATTATGAATTCAATAGACCTAACTACGATAAATGTTTTAAATCTTCAACTAACCAGTCTTATTGCAAGAGTATGTATTATTTAGGAGATTAGTACAATGAATGACAATACTAGTCAAAATCAATCTAACAGTGGTAGTGCCCGCTTTAACATATTCGCACGAATGGGCCGGCTCGCCCGGTGAAATATCACGACCACACAGCAGACAGACGTGAGATGGAAGCACCGCGTTACGTCTGATGAGTGTGGTGCCGGAGGCCTAATTTTAGTCCCTTTCCCTTCCCCTTTCCCTTTCCACCCTTTTCTTAAGAGAGTATGGGAAGGAAAAGTGGATTTGACGGTGGAGGAAAGGCATAGTAAGGGGAAATGTCCTCTTTATGGGCGTCACCTCCTCCGTCAATTAAGGGTAGGCAACGCATCTGCAATTGTGGATGTTTATGGGCAGCGGTCGCTTTCCATTTCGGTGGATTCAGGAGGCCGTTTGCTCATTTGCCATCTTATGTTAATTTATAAAAAAAAACGATTCATATTTTTTCTGAAGTTTCCATTTAGGCATGTCAGGAAGGGACGAGTAGCAACAAGGACGTTAGTTAGAGATGTATAGATTGCGTGAATGATCAAGAAGGGAGTGATGACTGAGATGACGTATGATAGAGTTATGTGGAGAACTAAAGCATGTTGTTCAGATACTACAGGAGTAGGATAAGGACTGGAAGATGATGGAGTAACTTGTCTATGCAAATTGTTAATAGTTAATTCATACTAATGGGTTAATATGTAAAATGAATATGAATTTTAATTGCTAACCATACTGTTGTGGATTTTAAAATACGAAAAACTGAAACAGAATTAAAAAGTACATAAAACTTACAACTGGTCGTAAATTGAAAACATTTGCACATTAATCGGTTTTTATTACAAAAGTTTGTTTTAATTCGCTCCATTTAATACTTTAAGCTCTTATTCCACTGCTAATAACCTTAGTTATTTCAGACGACTTCAGTAATCTCTTATTTTATTACGAGAATCACAAGGATCTTTTTTTTTAATAAGCTCTACTATTTATATTCAGACTAATTATTTTTATACATCTTTGACAAAAATGTTGTTGTATATCTTATTTTAATATTACTAGCTTTTTCTCTCGACTCAGTCCACGTGGAATAAAAAAGAACAAAAATGAGAAGCCTATGTGTTCCCTTAGACATCCTCTACATCTGTACCAAATTTCATCGAAATCCGTGCAGGCGTTTAGGCTACAAACTCTAACAAACATCCATCCAACCATCTAAACTTTCGCATTTATAATATTAGTATGATAAAAGCGAAAGTTTGGGTGGATGTTTGAAGCCTAAACGGCTGAACGTATCTCTGTAAAGGCATAGATGTAGAGGTGTGTCTGGAAGAACATATAGGCTACTTAATTTCGTTTTTATTAATTCCACGCGGACCTAGTTGCGGGCGAAAACAAGTCAAGCATAAAATGATTCGTTCAGCAGTAAACTGCTGTAAGCTGCTGAACGGATCTCAATAATATTAGGCATAGATCTAGAGAAAAGTCTAGAAGAACACATAAGATACTTATTTTTAATTTTTATAATTCCACGCGGACGGAGTTCCAAGTGAAAGCTAGTTTGAAATAAACAAAGGCGACCTCTGAACGAACTCTCTCACAATTAATAAGGCAATACAAACGAACAGTACCCCTAAGTATAAGTATGGGGGCAGCGATATCATCTCTTTAAGAAATTAAATCTCTTTACGGATTCTCGGTTGTTTTTATAAACGTAGACTTACATGGAATTTAAATATGTTCGACTTTCGTTGACTTTGTGATGTATAAGATAAAAGTAAAAAAACTGTTTTTAAATTATTGTAATTTTTTAATTGCCTTTTTCGGGTATATTTTTAATGTCGTCTTAATCCTCTACCGTTATTTCATTCAGTTTTTTTGTATGTAAGGAATTAACTCAGAAACTACTGGACCGATTTCAAAAATCCTTTCACTATTGGAAACCTCCAATATTTTCATTAACATAAGCTATATTTATAACTAGATTTTTATTTATCGCGGGCAAAGTCACGAGAAAAAGTTTTTAAATATAAAATTTGTCAAATCATCCATCGTATTACACAAAATAAACCTAAGCTTGTTGCCAGAAAGCTATTTATCAGCGCCATTATGAAAAGCGCAGTCGGAAATAGTTACAAACCATTTCCGTGGGGGCGCTGGGATCGCGTGCTAATGGCGGCTTCCGCCTGTCACCGCATCATTAATACGCTCATTATAATACATTAAAACATGTTATTCCTAACATAAGCTCGGAAATTAAAATAAATAAATAAAACATGAGTTGCAAATAAATATTACTAATATTATAAATGCGAAAGTTTAAATGGATGGATGGATGTTTGTTAGCGTTTGCAGCCTAAACGGCTGAACGGATCTCCATGAAATTTGGCACAGGTCTAGAGCATAGTCTGGAAGAACACATAGGCTTTTTATCCCGGTAATAGTTAAGGTTCCTGTGGGATTCATTAATTTAGTTTTTTAATGTTTACTCGATCATTCTGCAACGGTTCAACATATCTTATTGAAATTTGGCACAGATATAAAACAAAGTCTGGGGTACACATGGGGTAAGCTTCATCCCCGAGAAATGTCCGGTTTCCGAGAGTTACGTTTCTAATACCACGCGGACGAAGTCGCGGGCAACAGCTCGTTTATATTAAAGACAATAATATATCTTGCGACACTAAAAGCGTCAGTGGCTCTGGGGTTTGAGTACTTGACTTGGAATCCTCAAGTCTTGGGTTCGAATCCTATCATGCATTAATATGATTTTAAATTTTTCAAATTTCGAATTTAATAATCTCGATTTGCCTCCATAAAGTGTTAGAGTGGATTACCTTTGACTAAACTATCGCACAACTGTTCTGCGATTGTCGATTATTTGTTACCTTCATGTAAGTATATAGTAATCAAAGCGGGACTAAACAGTTGTGTGTAGTCGAAGGTATGCGCGCTGTCAGTCCACAAAATTGCGTGATAAAAAAATGACAGTCGGAATTCCTGCTGTTGAAATCACTGCAATGTTTTTTTCCGTCATATTTCTCTTGTAACATTTAACAGTGGCCAGTATTTAAAAACAAATGTGCCCTACATACCTGGTATGGTAAAAAAGGTCGCATATCTCAGAACTTCTCGTTAAAACTGGCACGTTCCATTGAAGTGGGATTCATTTAAAACGTTGCATAAAAATACACATATCTATGTTTTAAGTAGAACGTTTACTGCGTGTTTCGTAACTTTGAATATATTTTAGATTTCATACTGAAACTATTCAGCACAATAAGAGAACTTATCTTCATTTTTACGTATTTTAAATATTAAATATCTTTCTCATAAAAATTCCTATAAGTTACTGGTTCAGTAAACCTATTGATAACTTCTTTAAGTAATGAATCCTTAAATTTATTTATCACTAGCTTTCGTCCGCGACTCCGTCATCGTGGAATTTAGAAAAACAAAAGTAAGTAGCCTATGTGTTCTTCCAGAATACATTTTACGCCTATGCGAAATTTTATCGAGATCCGTTCAGCCGTTTAGGCTACAAACTCTAACAAAAATCTATCCATCTATCCATCCATCTAAACTTTCGCATTTGTAAGATTTTTTCACACACCTTTGACTAAACTATCGCACAACTGTTTAGTCGCGCTTTGATTCCTATGAGCTTATATGGAGGTGCGCACACTAATCAATTTCTAGTTTTCCTAAGCAGTTGAATTGAGTGCGAAATAATTGACAATCGCACAATAGTCGTACGATAGTTTAGTCAAAGGTGTGCCCGCTAATAGGACTATCTAGGCAACTATGGGTTTTTAGTTACATTTTTGCCCTTTGCAGATATAATTTTATTTTTTTAATTTCCGCATACTTACTGGTGCATTCTCCATCGATTTCAAATGCGTTGACCCATTTTTTTTTTCCATTTTAAAACACGAACGCTATCTGGCCAGTTTTAAATTTAAATTTGGAAGCCGATTTTGTATTTTAAGAATATAGTGATGCTAAATTTGACTTTAACTGGAACTGGAATTTCACTTTAACTAGATACTTTTTCAGCTATTTATAAATAGCATTTTAACTTTTAATTCGGCTTTTTGTAAATCAAATTAGGTTTTTTGCTAACTAAATTTTTAAATTCGGATTTAACATCTTATCTAACTAACATTATAAATGCGAAAGTTTAGATGGATGGATGGATGGATGTTTGTTAGAGTGTGTAGCCTAAACGGCTGAACAGATTTCGATGGAATTTGGTATAGATATAGAGGATAGTCTGGAAGAAGACTTGTGCTGCTCACTTCTTTTTTTTCACGCAGACAGAAAAAGGGCGAAAGCTAATAACATTATAAATGCGAAAGTTAAGATGGATGGATAGATGTTTGTTAAAGTAGCCTAAACTATTGAATGGATCTCAATGAAATTTGTCATAGATGTAGAGGATAGTCTGGAAGAACAAAGGCTACTTTTGTTTTCTTATTTCACTCGGATGGGCGGGGAAAAGCTGCTATATAACAAAATTAACATTACTGTTTTACTTAAAGCATAGTTAAATCGTAGTTAAGAATACTTTTTATAATAACAGTCAAGTATTTTATTATTGCTACAATTCAAGTAATAAATCCACTCAACACCTCCCTACGTTCCAGACAGAGCATTTAATGAACGCTTTTCACCACAATTACTTAAGGAAATTGTTCAAAGGCACAATTAGAGACAAGAAAGCGTCAAACTCCGTAACAAATCGTTGCTGCTTCAACTGAATACACAATCCGGATTTATATGAACTAGTATGAAAGGAGCATTCATTGTGGTGTAAATAAACCATCGGAATTGTTAACGAGAGAAAGCGTTTTCTGAATTAAATGGTGTGAATTGAAATCAAATCTATTAGGCTTGTAGCACACAGCTAAGCGCAGCAGAAGCGAAACGATGTTTGATATAAAAATGACAGATGCAAATTGATCATTTCTGGTTCAACAAACAGGCTAACTTGAAATGGACTCTATAGTATGTGAGGTTAGTTTTATAATTTTACTACGAACGACCCGCAAATGCTAAGTGACTGCTACTCTAGACATCAACGTTGGTAACGTTATGTGTAACAGATGCTTTACTTTTTGACAGAGGAGAAAATAAACTGATAAATGAGATTGTTTTATTCTATTCATTTCTTTTTTTTATAATTTTATTGTAAAATAAAATGGTAAGATAAGATTTATAAGTCCACTATTGTTTCGCTTCTGTTTCGCTTTTGTTGTGTACTGCAGGCGTTATATACTGCGGTGTACGGTTAGCAACAGTTTATGATTTCTGAGGAAATGTTTATAAGGACTGGCTTTGTTAGCTTTGTGTTTTACAACTGTCTTTATGTTGATCGAAATGAATAGGGCTTTTAAATGAATAATGAACTTGAAGATTACTTTAATTTACTTCTCGTTATTACCGTGGATTTATTACTTAACATTCATGAGTCTTTTTTTTGTATGTAAATTGAATCAAGAAGAGAGTGATGACTGAGATGACGGATGATAGAATGATTTGGAGGACGAAAACCAGGTGCGCCGACCCTACGGGAGTAGGATAAGGCAGGGGAGATGATGTTGAAATTTAATGAAATCAGCATTTTTTTTATATTGTTCATGCTTAAGCTGAAACGATAGTCTATCGAGAAGTCTACATTGGCATTTATTAAAAACAAAAAAAAACATAACACCTAACAGTGGTAGAGCCCGCTTTAACATCTTCGAATGGGCCAGCTCGTCCGGTGTAATGCCACGACCACACAGAAAATAGGCGTGAAGTGGAAGCAATGTCGCGTTTCGTCTGGTGAGTGTGGGGCCGGAGCCCTAATTTTAGTCCCTTTCCCTTTTCACCCTTTTCTTTAGAGCAAAGGATGGAAAAGAAAAGTGGATTTGACTGTGGAGAAAAGGCATAGCAAAGGGAAATGTCCTCTTTATGTGCGTCTCCTCCTCCGTCAATTAAGGGTAGGCAACGCATCAGCAATTATCAGCTCTGCCTCCTTATTCTGCTCCCGAAAGTTCATCAGGGTTTCTTCTTCCAAGTTGTATCTTCCGTCATCACAATCGTCACTTCTTCTGGATCATAAAAACTTAGCGTAGAAATTGCTCGAAAGAAATTTAATATAACCCAAAACGATTAGCATACCTAAGTAGCGATCGAATTAAAATCCTAAAGAAGGGAAGGTTGTGAAAAGCTTTGTTCCTCACTTTGGGGTAATTTAATAACTCCAACATCCGCCTCCCCGATAACGGCTATCGATTTACAATATTTACCCTCGGTAGCGAGTAGGGGTTGAGAGTAAGCACCGTTTAGCGTAGACGCGACACGATTTACTGTTTACTGCCTACGACGTCGACGCTGCCTTCAAATTAAATTGGAAACGAACTGATTTGTTAAAATGTAGAGTTGAAATAATTTGAATATCTTACTTGTACGTCAAAATTCCAATAAAAGTTAATGATAACTAAGAAAAAGTAAGCAACAAAATTGTCAAAGTTTACTGACTAAATCAGGAACAACAAACTATTGGCGGGCCATTAATACTACGTGACATAATATATTAAATACGTCACTGGTCACAAATTATTTATGTACTTCAAAATAAGTGTAAAACAAATACAGGGTGTCAAGTAATAAAAGCACGTCTATGGCCTCATGACACATTTGTTTAGAAAAATGACACGCTAATACGTAAAGGTTCGTCACCCCTGGATTAAAATAATCACTGGTCGACTCAAATAGAATAGAGATCTCTTCATCGTGTTTCATATCGCTGTTAACGCCATCTAGCGAAATTTCTTTAAACTATGCTTGTAAATCTTCTTTCATTTTTCGTGGTTATTTTTATCTGTCTCGTCTGTTTTTAAAAGTGTACGAATTCTTTGTTAACAGGCTGTTATGTGAGAAAGCACATTGTTGTGTGATATTAGGCTTTTGACCTAGTTTTGTTCTTTGAACACGTCCCCATTATTGTCCCCGTCCAAAAATACTTGTCAACTTTATTTTTAAATAATATAATAGGGTGTTTTTTTTTTATAAAATTTCTACTTCTACTAACTTGCGTGTTAATTTACGAGAATATGTCTGGGTTATTGTCACTTCCAGCTAAGCTGAATTCTTAGGACCTGATATTTCCTCACTTGTAAGGAATTTGACCATTCTTAACATAATTTTGGACAAAGCTGTTCTTTTTTCAGTAATGTTTAATTTATAATTGTATTACATTGAAGCTAAAAATAAAACGTTTGTCTTCGAATTGTGTTTCAATTGATGTTTATTAAAATAATATAATAAAATCTAGTTGTTTTTTTTTTAATGTTTCAAGCATTGAAAAGCATATAGATTATTTAAAAATCATTGTATAAAGCCGTAGTAAGCGCATTGTGATCGCCGGAAACAGTTACAAGCCATTTCCGGCGATAACGAGAGGCTCGCGTGCCGATAGCGAGCGCTTCCGGTTGTCGCGAATCATTAATGCTGATGCTTTTACTGAGATATCTTTTATATTTACATCATTTAAAATGAATCTGCTTGAATTTGAATTCAATTTAACTTTATAATAATGTTAAACCGAATTCAATTCCTCACGCATCTACGGTTAAGAAGGAACGACACTTTATTTAAATTCTCCCCTGAAACTAAAGTACTCAATACCTTTTACTCGCTCTAACTTGGGTGGGGAAGTATAGTCAGCTTTTTTTTAACGTGACAAACGAGCAAGCGGCCACCTGAATCCGCCAAAATGGCGAAGCGACCGCTGCCCATAGACATCCGAAATTGCAGATGCGTTGCCTACCCTTTATTGACGGAGGAGGAAGCGCACATAAAGAGGATATTTCCCCTTCTTATGCATCTCCTCTACCGTCAAATCCACTTCCCGTTCCCAACCTCTCCTGATAAGAAAAGGGTGGTAAAGAGAAAGGGACTTAAATTAGGCCATCAGCTAATGATGATAACTGACTTAAACTAAGCTGAACGGTTCTTAAAAATAACAATTTAATTTGACGAGTTGAAAATCTTTATTTAAAAACACTCAAATATTTTGTTTAGATGTTGATTTTGCTAAGTAAATTTATTGTGCAATTTGATGTTAACAATTTGTAAATTTACAATACATTTAGCTGGGATCATCTATTTGTAGATCATAAACAAGTTTCGTTTCACTTACGATAAATATAAAATATTTTCCTGTCACAACCAAGAAGTCTGGTATGAAAAATAGTATTCTACAATACCCATGTTTAGGGTTACCACTATTGAAGATTACATAGTTCTTTCTGTCCGATATATTTATTTTTCTTTTGTCGTTAATAAGTTACGTTATCAGTGACTTAAATAGGCTTTTTTTTAATACGTGGACGAAATCGCGAGCAACAGCTAGATTATTTTATTGTTTAATATTTGTTTGCCAGCCCTAGGTCTTTGGCACAACGCCAAGGTCATGAACTTGGGCACGCCACCTTCAGATTTATGATGTTGTTACTTTAGCGCAAAGGGTGGATCAGGAAGAAAACATTACCCATATTTCACTGAGGCCGGACGAAAGTGGCTGATCTTAAGGCACTTTACTATTTTACAAATGCCGCAAAAGGTATTTGTTTCTTGTTTTATGTCTTAAACTAACATACGCCCGGTACTCAGTCCGCGTGGAATGAAAACAATAATAAGTAGCCTATCTACTCTCCTAGACCTAAACTAGCTGTTCCCATGTGACTTCATCCGCATATAATTGTAAAAAATTCATTTTATTGTTCACATTTGTCAAATTATCAATTGCAAATGTCAAAATGACATGACATGATGACAAACCATGGCAACCTTGCTTCCTTGATGTTGGCATCAACTTATGGTCTCTTTTCCACATTACGGTTTTTGTCCAAAATATTTACCCTCTAAGTTTAATGGCGTGAAAATATGTAGCCCAAAGCATGACGTAAGTGTAGGGTTTTTTATTAAAAAAAGAATTATTCAGAAATATTCTGTGATTGCTGACATCTTAGGCAACAAAGAAATGTGTGTTTACGTTCTATTATAATAGTATAGATAAAGTGACTCTGACAGTGGTAGTGCCCGCTTTAACATCTTAGCACTGCAGGGCCGGCACGCTCAGTGTAACACCACGACCACACAGAAGACAGGCGTGAAATGGAAGCAATTCCGTGTTTCGTCTGATGAGTGTGGTGCCGGAGGCCTAATTTAGGTCCTTTTCTCTTTACCACCCTTTTCTTATAAGGAGAGGATAGAAAGTGGAAATGGATTTGACGGTGGAGGAGATGCATAGGAAGGGGCAATATCCTCTTTATGTGCGTCTACTCCTCCGTCGAATAAAGGTAGGCAACGCATCTGCGATCGCGGAAGTCTATGGGCAGCGGTCGCTTCGCCATTTTGGCGGATTCTGGTGGCCGCTTGCTCGTTTGCCACCTTATGTTATAAAAAACCATTCTTATTCTGTATTTAATTACTTTGTATCGTGTTGTTTTTGTTTTTTTCTGATTTTTTTGATTTTGATACTCTTGTTTAAGATTTTATTTTACTTTTGTTTTATTCATGTTTATCCGTCTATGTTGTATATTGTACATGCTAAATGAATGTATAGCTTTTGCAACTCTTTTAAATACATATTGAAATAAAAAATGTAAAATAACCATCGAAATTACGCTTACGCAAGCTAGGCTTAATATCGTTTCAGTATTTTCAGTTGAAACTTTATTTTCTACAAAACGAGCAAATGAAATCGTACGCCGCGAGCGTAAATTTTTATGACAGCGAACGATTTGTACACAACTTCAGGTTTAGAGTGGTACGCTGATTTAAAAAAAAAATATTCCGTTGGAAATAAACTTACGTCAATGTCACATTTGGTTTTAGTTCTGCTTGAGTTCAACTTGACATGTAAACGAATTTGTGAAATCATTTTCGGAATTGAAAATTTTTGACGAAATAAAATTTTCACGTAAGTACAGTTAGGGAAATTGCCGGTGTTTCTGTTTAACTAGAGTCGTTTAAAAGTTTTGTATATGTTAATGATACAAAATGTAAAACTTTAATACTCAGTTTTTATGTAAGAATAAAGGTCGTTTATTAGAGGGCTAATAGTTTTTTACTATCCCTTCGTTTGCGTCTCACTGTTACGTAATCGATTATTTAGAAGAGGCGAAATTTATCTCATTGTACATAAGCCAATCTTTAAACAAGTGCACCACAAATGTCCTCGACTGTACATGGTATATTTTTTGCTTATCATGACTTGATTTTTTTTAACGGCTTTTATTTAAAAAAATATATTTTCATAGTTTAAATTAGTATTTCGTATAATAACGTCTAAATTGTTCACAATATGCCTCGTATCTTAATACTTAGTGTACAAAGTAAAACAAAACACAAACAGCTGCATATCGAACGAAACGTGTTCAAAGTTGTCAATAAAAGGTTAAATTCGACCCTTGTCGAAGGGACGAAACATGTCGCTACGAGAAATAGGAGCTTAAAATACGTGCCCATTGATCCGAGCGTATTTCAATCGGCGAGTGTATTAGTTTCTCTTTTTAACGACGGAGCGCTGGTCCATTTTAAAAGTAAACACAAGAGATATTGATTGGCGAAACTTGTATACATTTTGTTGCAGTGAAACGTACATTCACTCCTTTAATCCAGAAAAGGGTAAACAGATGAATTTCATTGCGTTCGAATCTAAATCCTTTCGTGTCAACGTTATCTTCATTTCATTTAACAGTGGTAGTGGCCGCTTTAACATAGCACGAATGGGCCGGCACGCCCGGTGTAATACCACGACCACACAGAAGACAGGCGTGAAATGGAAGCAATTCCATGTTTCGTCTGATGAGTGTGGCCGGAGGCCTAATTTAAGTTCCTTTCCCTTTACCGCCCTTTTCTAATAAGGAGAGGATGGGAACGGGAAGTGAATTTGACGGTAGAGGAGATGCATAGGAAGGGGTAATATCCTCTTTATGTGCGTCTCCTTCTCCGTCAGATAAGGGTAAGCAACGCATTTGCAATTGTAGATGTCTTTGGGTAGCGGTCGCTACGCCATTTTGATTCAGGTGGCCGCTTGCTCGTTTCCCACCTTATGTTATGAAAAAAAATTTTTTTTTTGATAAACATCATTCTCCAACCGTAAATCGAATTTGAGTAATTAATTAACGCATTATGGAGTCACTTAATTATTACTAAAGCTGTCCCTTAGTGTCAAATTGACCAACTGTTTCGATTGTCGATTGTTTCGCAGCCAATTCAACTGTTTTGCACAACTGAAAATCGAGTAATTTGCTCCACATAAGTTCATGGAAACAAAGCGAGACTAAACACTTGAGCGATAGTTAAATCAAAGGTGTGCTCTTAGTAACTGAAGCAGTAGTAACATAACTGCGTATTAAACATTTTTCGAAGCCAAAAAAACGTTACACAGAACTTCGCTCCATTGTAATTTTAAACGTCTGCTTTTGAATTTATCTCCGCAAGATGAAAACAAAACAAACGGTACGATTTTAATCAGCGCTTCTGAAATATGATAGAGTGACAGACAAATATTTTCTCATTTTGAACAGACCCTGTACTTGAGTGAAAAAATTTGAAACCGAAATAATCAAGGATAATTTTGGGAGAAAAGTAATGGGCATACAATTTAAATTGATAATTATAATTTATAATTTTCGGATTTGACAGTGGAGGAGGCGCATAGAAAGGGGAAATATTCTCTTTTTGTGCGTCTCCTCCTTCGTCAATGAAGGGAAAGCAACGCATCTGCAATTGCGTATGTTTATGGGCAGCGGTCGCTTTCCATTTCGATGGTTTCAGATGGCCGCTTGCTCGTTTGCCACCTTCAATTCTAAAAAAAATGGAATAAACCACTTTACGTACCTGTGTCTCTCACTATACGTCCTCACTGAAAGGCTCTGCCTACTCTAAGTTAGGAGTGACGAGGGCACCAATGACGCTGGTCCACTGCAAGTTGACTTCACACATATCTTTGAGTTTCTTCGCCGATATGCAGTGCATCCTGTAATAGATTTGGTTAAATAACAATGTAGTCTATACTAATATTATAAAGAGGAAAGATTAGAATTGTTGTATGTATTGAAAAACTACTGGGTCTATATGAATAATTCTTGCACCATTGGAATGGTCATTTATCTGTGAATAACATAGAATACACTTTGCACTATAGTTTGAAATTTAAGTTATATTAGTTTTGTGAATATGACAATGGAATATTTTGCTAAACTGTCGCATAACTTGTGGTGTACGAAATAAAAGACGTGCGTGTTGTCCAAGATGTAAGATGTAATCCGACTAAATACAATTCTCCAATATTCACAGGGTATAATAATATAAGTCGTGTTATAATAATTACCAGTTACCTACATTACATAACTGTTGTGCGATTGTCGATTGTTTCAGCCCATTCAACTGTTAAGTTGCAATAAAAAAAAAACATACAGACGAATTGAGTACCTCCTTCTTTTGGGAAGTCGGTCAAAAAATCGATTAGTGTGCGCTGCTAAGCGCTCAATAATAGACATATGGTACACCAACATAACTATTTCAGACGTGCGAAAATTAGTAGACAGCTACACAATTATTAGTAATAACTTTCTAACTCAGTTTGATGAAAACATTCTAGTTAGCAAGTTTGGGTAGTTGAAACTGCCAAACTAGTTAACTGCTCTTACTTAGCTATATTTGTGGTTTCAATTTATGAGTATATACGAAAAATTTATGTAGTACATTAAATTGACAGTTATTAGAGCGTGCGACTTTTAGCCACACTATCTCACGACTATTTAGTCGTTTTGATTCCTATGACCTTATATGGAAGTTAGCAGACAACTCGATTTTTAGTTGT
>NW_013526582.1:1930299-1937096 GCF_000836215.1 Papilio polytes | reverse complement strand
TGCGGATGTTTATGGGCAACGGTCGCTTTCCATTTCGGTGGGTTAAGGTGGCCGCTTGCTCGTTTGCCATCTTATATTATAAAAAAAAGCAATATTGTCTATCATTTTAACTCGATTGATTCAAGAAGGTAATGATTTGTTCTTATATGTACAGTCGCTGTAATTCGCAGTGTTATATTTACAGAATGCCTTACATCTTGCAATTAGAGAAACTCCGTATGTTATAACCAATTGGGTAGCTTTAAATTGCGCGATCAGCGAATGGTAGAAAAGCAATTAGACGTGTAAATTCAATCGGAGCTGATTTTAGTACAGACATATTTAAAATCTGCGTTCTTTTGTCTGTAGTCCGCGCGTTGTCGTTTAAGATAGAACCGCCAAATACCCCGACTGTACAAATGTTTTTAATTACATTGCGACTTACTATTGTTAAAACAAAGGAAACGATTTTGTTGATTCTTTTTATAATTCTCCCTTGAGTGTCTCAGTTAGATATATTGTTTTTTAATTAATTATTGATTGCTTAATATTTATGCATTTGCTTCAGTTACTATTTATTACTAGCTTCTCATATACTGTTACTCTAATGGCCGGTTTCCCAGCTACGTTTAACCATTCCTTAGGTTTTTGAACTACGTAATTTGAATTTTACTCAATTGAAACATAAGTCTATCTAATATTAAGGAATCACTAGGTAATGATAAAATAAATGTAATCTTCAGAAACCGAGTATTAGAGAAGGTATATTTGAGATCCGTCATTAGCACATTTAGTGAAAGTTAAGCGTTTGCGGCAAATCAGATAGGGAATCGATTAAGGGGCAATCTAACATCGATTAGTCGGCTAATGTTACGAATTACGATACGCATTTCGATTTTATTCGATTACTCGAGGAAGATTCTATCTTAATGATTGTTAATTGAAATATTTCTTTTAAAATATGTATAACTTCTGAAAGCCTGATATCTTCATTAATGAAAAACTTTACCCGAGTTAAAATAATAAAAAAAAGAATAAAAAAAATATCCTATTTTTACTCATAGATAAATTACCTTTCTAACGGTAAAAGAATTTACAGAATCGGCCCAGTAGTTTTTGAATTATTTCAATACATATAAAAATACAAATCTTTCCTCTTTATTATAAGTATAGATTAATAAGAAAGTGAACGCCAATGTGACAGTCGTCAAAATGATAACGGATTTTAGAGGTCATTTAAAACGCTGTCCTCACAGTGACATATTACTTACCGATTCCTCTAATTAAATCTTCAATAAAGGACTGTTTAGAAATTATTTATGCAGCTTAAACTAGTCAACTCGATGTGATAATCTAATTCCAAAACTAAAATAACAACGTATATTTTCGTATGCAAATCACTTGAACATTAATTTAATTGCCTGACGCCTGTAAATAAGGATTAGAGTTGCTCAGCGGAAGGATTTTGTAATTATTCATAACTTCGCAACTGCGGCATTGGTTCAATTTAATTTATTTCACTCGATTGAAACCAACAATTGTTATAACATTTCCTGTTACCATAGTCAAAATATTAGTTAAAAAACATGTGATTCGTTGTCTTTGAGATAGTAGAAAAAACTATTTTAAGACGATTACAAGACAACAAGATGTCTATGGACCTTGGATTAATTATTAACAGGCGAGCCGTATCAGCCTCCATCTTATAAAAAATTTGAACACCTCCGTGTTCAAAAATCTCCACCCTCTTTCGTTTATTTATTTAGTAATGGTTTTTTACCATTTCCGTTCTAATTGAGTCTTCGGTTCAATTGGTCAATAAACTAATCTATACATATAATAAAATTAGAGTGTCTGTAATATCAAAAGAAAAAAACTAATTTCGGGAAAATCATATATTTGCGTTTCTGATAACGAAAATTGCATTTAAATTATGTTCTTCTGTGTCTGTCCGCAGGCCGCGTTTGTTTCGGGTAATCTCCGGAACGGCTGGCCCGATTTCCACGACACTTTCACTGGGGAGTAGCTGACATGGATAGGCATGTTATACTTATTCCGCACTGTCAAAATGGCGACCAGACCGATTTTGGACGAGAGTTTGACTGAAAGATAGCTGTTAAAAGGTAGATGCACACGGGAATGTTCTGCTCTAATGAATCTCGTTGTTTAATCACTAGCTGTTGTTCGCGTATTCGCGTGAAATTAAAAAATAAAATATAACCTATGCTACTCACTGATAACGTAGCTTTTTAATGGTGTAAGAATTTAAATCAGCCCAGTTGTTATGTTTCCTACGTAACTTGGGTTCCGAATTTGAACCCCAGGACTTGACCAACGACCAACGACCAAACTTCAGAAACAAACGACTTCTACAGAACGCAATGACAACCACAATAATAACGCAAAGAACAACCGACAAATCACCGAAGAGCCCGCGACTAGCGGGCGACTAGATCTGTGGCGAGACGTTCACAATATCGCGTTTCAATGTAAGACGGTCTCGCCACAGCGCCATCTATTAGTGCGGAGTGAAAACGACGCCAACAGCAGTAGTTTTTGAGTTATTTCAACAACACAAAAAACAAGTATTTTCTCTTTATAATACTAGTATAGATAGTAATTATTATTGAACTTTCTAGCGTTTTAGAAGATAACTTTTCATGTTTTTCAAAATTCTTAGTAAAAGAGAAGTTATGTTCAAGTGTAACTTCAAGTAACTTTGTAACTTAAATTTCTAGTATAATGATACTACTTGTACTAGAGAAATAAACTAACATATGGGGAATAATTTAAAACTTTAGTACAGTTCGGCACACTTCGGTACGGTACAGTGCGGTACAGCGCGATACAATGCGGTACGTCGAATTCACGGCAAATGCTCGTTGGAAAACAATTACTTGAGCCCGGTCTGTGTAGCTACACAAACCGCTTACGCTTGTATGCCTTAAGTAATAAGATATAGCGATTATTATCACTTCGAATAATACAGCAGACATATGTATACAGTCAGTCGAACATAGATGATTTTAGAATATACTAGCTTTCGCCCGAGACTCCGTCCGCGTGGAATTAAAAAAAAAACAAAAGTAGCCTATGTGTTCTTCAGACTATCCTCTATATCTATACCAAATTTAATCGAAATACGTTCAGCCGTTTAGGCTACAAACTCTAACATTCATCCATCCATCTAAACTTTCGCATTTACAATATTAGTAGGATGTTATCCACTATTCCTATATTAAATTTTTCACGCTTTAAATTTAAATTAGGTATGTAAGGTGAACTCCTGTGACTTGGACCACAAAGTAAATGTGCATAATGCGCCTTAAC
This sequence comes from Papilio polytes, assembly GCF_000836215.1. Taxonomy (NCBI): domain Eukaryota; kingdom Metazoa; phylum Arthropoda; class Insecta; order Lepidoptera; family Papilionidae; genus Papilio; species Papilio polytes. The sequence continues at coordinate 1,933,787 of NW_013526582.1, read as the reverse complement.
TAGTTAGGCGGGCAGACTGCATTTGTTCTAACTCAGATATGTTCATAGCACCTGTTTCGCTACGAGTTTCTCTGATTTATTTTAATGAGTCGACGAATAACAATTGTTTATGTTGCATTTTACGCTTTGATTGTGTGTGCAGTATTAACTAACATCTGTGTGCTACAGATATATTATCTAAACAGAACAGTGCACATCTGAAACTAAACTATCGCACAACTGTTTAGTATTATAAGTTAAGTACTTTGATTCCTATGAGCTATATGGAGGTGCCAACACAATTTTAGTTGTTGAACTAAACAGTTGAATTGGCTGCGAAACAATCGACAATCGCACAGTTATCTGATAGGTTAATCAAACGTGTGCGTCCGCTCATAAAAAATCACAAGCGTCAAGTAGGAATAGAGCATTTTAATGATGCCTTTACATTTTCTTGCTAAATTAAAAATACGATTTTAAAAAGCAAAAATATATCAATTTTAGTCATGCGTTTTGGACGTAAACTCTTAAACTACACCGTAATCTTTGATTCGATCTCGACTGATAGAAAAATGTGTATCAAAATCGGTCCACCAGGACCAAGGCCAATGTAGTCTACGAAATGAAAGACGGGCGTTAGGTTCGAAATATACTCGTATAATCCGACTAAAGTCAATGCATACAATTGCGTCGTATAACCCGACCAGAATACAAGTACCTATACACCACAGTGACACACATAAAAATACAGAATTGATGTTTTTATATTGGGAAGTTGGTTAAAAGGACGTATCAATCTCAACTTCATTACTCGCCAGTTCATTTAACGGTCATCGGGATCTTGAAGCTTAGCAACAATAGAGTATGGGGTGAACAGTAAGCTATACATTATAAGATGACAATAAGGGACCGGACCATTATACACATCAGTACAATACCCTTTTGAACCATCGTGACATGTTAGAAAAACAATATTAATGAACTGAATTTTAATCACAGATAAAAGCTTGTCTTCTTACTTCTTACTAATTTTATATATGCGAAAGTTTAGATGGATGATTGTTTGTTAGAGTTTGTAACCTAAACGACTGAACGGATCTCAGTGAAATTTAGCATACACGAAGAGGATATTCTGGAAGGAAATTTAGCATACACGAAGAGGATATTCTGGAAGAACACATAGGCTATTCACTTCTGTTTTTTTTTTTAATTCAACGTGGACGGAGTCGCGTGCTAAAGCTCGTACTAATATAAATACGAAATGTTTGGTGTTTATAAGAGTTTGTAGCCTAACATGTTAAATGAATCTCGATGGAACTTGGCATAGAAGTAGAGTATAGTCTGGAACTGCAACATTAGCTACCTGCTTTTGTTTTATTTCAATTCCATGCGGATGGAGTCGAGGGCTAAGGCTAGTTATTAAGATTTATTGGTTAGTTACATCCTTAAGGAGTGTTCTCCCTAAGTTTACATGACGCACTTAGTAATTATTACAATTCTCTGAGTGTAACATCCATAAGAACGCTTTAATTTGTAGGTTTTGATCGAAATTAAATATAATAGTTGTGAACCATATACTCAATATACTTTAAACATGTTTATAATGACAATTATTTGACCAATTATCGATATAATTGCTTTTATTCATGGAATTGAGCGTCGGTGGCTCAGTGGTTTAAGCACTTGACTTGTAAATAACAGGTCTTGGGTTCGAATCCTGTCATATACCAATGTGATTTTTTCTAATTGTCATATGTACATAATTTACCCGACGTTCTTACGGTGTAGGCAAACATCGTGATGCCTGCACATATCGGCGAAGAAATTCAAAGATATGTGTGAAGTCAACCAACCCGCTGTGGGCTAGCGTGGTTGACTATGGCCTAGTCACCCCTAACTTAGACTCCTAGCCCCTCAGTGGGGACGTATAGTGAGCTGGTGATGATGATGGAATTGGACAATTCAGCAGGCAAAGGCTGATTATGATGGAATTGAAGTTTAGATTTTAAAAATTCATTATCTGTAATAAAATATAAAAAAAAGGTAAATAAAAAAGATATTCCAAATGAATATATTAACGTATGAACGTGTTAGCTTTTCGCTCCGATTCGCACGAAGTTAATTTATTCCAATTTCAACTTCGATTCGTCTCTAATGTAGGCCACACACGTTAGGTTATAAATGACAGTTTTAACATTACGTAACCTACAGGCCAACTTTTGAGTCAACACACATTGACATAAAGTCGCTGATATCCGTGTAATTCCACTTACTGAAAAAAAAATCTTTATTCCTCCCAACGAAACAACTAAATAGAAGTGAGTACAATGGGATAATAATTAAACGAAATTAGGCTTTAACCATTCATTGAAGATTTCACGTACATACATTTAAAAACAATTTATTAGTTTATTTTCAATGTGTATAAAATGTTCTATTACGTTAGAATATCGCAACATTTCCAGATTGTACAATAAAATTCGGTTACGGAATAATATTGTCATATTTAACATAACGTGTGTGGCCTGCATTATATTTCTTTTTCGATCTATAACCGGCCAAAGAAAAGAAAGGAACCGATCTGACGCTTTCATCGCACTTTAATGTCAACTCAATACTTTATTTGACTTCTTCCTTTTTCCTTTTGTCGGAGGGAACATTTTTTCCCTTTTTATAAAAGAAATATTCTTTCAGTATCATGATCATGTTTGTCCTTTTCTTTGTAAAGGAATAAGATGTTTTTGTTTTGTTATTACCGTTTATATTCGACTTTGAAATCTGAACGTTATTTACTTGAAGCGCCAATAACGTAACGGTTAAAGCTGTGGAGGAACTAGCCGTGGATTCGAATCCCAGCTAATTTACTTATAACGTGCCATACCCTATAAATACTAATATTTTAAAGAGGAAATATTTGGCTTTTTGTATGTATTGAAATTACTCAAAATCTACTGAACCGATTTCAAAAAAAAAATGTATTGCAGTGGACTGTATCTTGCTGGTAAATAAATAGTAGGCTTTCTGTTCGAAGATATATTAGAAAAAATATTAGAAGTTACAAGGTCAATTGATTAATAAGTATGTCTGTTCGTGTGGTCGATCGGAGAGCAACTGGCCGGCGCGGTGTGAGGGCGCGCGGGGGACGGACGACGGCTAAGGGGGCCCCTCCGCGCCGGTGTTGCAAGGCGCAACAAATTCTTTCACCATTAAAAAGTAATGTTATCACTGAGTAATATAGGCTTTAATATATTGTAATTTCACGCAGGCGAAGTCGTCGAGCAAACTAGTCTTAGATAATCTTCAATCTTGATATTTACAAAAATACTAGATAATAAAAACATTACTTCGCTTCGATCGCCGCTTGCTTATTAAATTTTATTGAAATGAGAAGTTCAAGTCTGGTCTTATTTGAGATCTACATATTAAAATTATAAGAATATTTACTAAACAACAATCTAACAGTAAACTAGCTTTCACCCGCGACTTCGTCCGCGTATAATTAAAAAAAA
>NW_013526582.1:1888909-1930275 GCF_000836215.1 Papilio polytes | reverse complement strand
TTTTTTTATTCTTTATTTCCAAAATATACATACATAAGACACAAGTCCTACCCGCCAAACCACTTACGTGGCTTATAGGCGTCGCACCTTTTAATCTTTTATACATATTATCAAGCAAAATTACGATGAAATAAAGAAAACATAGTATACAAAAATATAAGCAGTAAATACAGCAAAAAAATCTCAACTATTATTTTTTTTTAACAATATTTATATGAATTTGAATCCGTTCATCCGTTTATGCTATAAACCCTAACATCCATCCATCCATCTAAACTTTCGCATTTATATTATTATATATAAGTAAGATGTGAAAGATTGGATGGATAAGTATGGATGGATGTTTGTTGGAGTTTGTAGATCTTGATGATATTTGTCACAGATGTAGAGCATAGTCTGGAAGAACACATAGTCTACTTTCTTTTGTTTTATTTTCACGCGAACGGATTCTCGAAGAAATCTAGTTTCTTACATTATAAATTAAATGTTGCTTGATAGGATTTTCGTGCGTAAATTCATCAGTAATGTAATAAATGAATTCCATCTGGTCTGGTAATTAGAAACATTAGTTGGCTGCGAAGTTAGATTGCCCCTTAATCACTTCCGCGTATCTATTTATAGATATACATCTACGATACACTCCTACACCAGATGTTATTATCTACGATAGAAATAAATGAATTTAAGACACAGTAAGTGGAATAAATATGTATATTAAAAAGCTTTTATTAATTATATCCACATTTATTTAAAAACTATCTGCTCCCGTGCGCCTTTATTCTATGATTTTTTTATTGTTTACATTTGTCAAATTATCAATTGCAAATGTCAAAATGACATGACATAACAAACGTTGGCAATCTATCTTCCTTGATGTTGGCAGCAACTTATGGTCTCTTTCCCACATTAGGATTTTCATGCAATTTATTTACCCCCTAACTTTAACAGCGTGAAAATATATAGCCTAAAGCGTGAATCGTAGGGCATTTTAATAGAGAAATAAATATTTAAAAATATGTTGTAATTGCTGACATCTTACGGCACAAAGTAGTGTATGTTTACGTTTTATTATATTACTACAGATGTATACAACTTTGTCAATGGTATGGTGGTAATGGTATTCGCAATTGATAACGTAAAGAAAATTTCGTGTAATATATAAACACAAGTCGTACACAAGTTTCTGAATCTCTGTAAATATGTACAAATGTATGCAGTTAATTGTACACTTGGTTTTAAATTAAATAGAACAGTAATCAAAAAGGTGACGTGATCTAAAAGGGAGTGATGACTGAGATGACGTATGATAGAGTTATGTGGAGGACAAAAACCGGTTGCGCCGACCCTACTGGTGTATGACAAGGAGGAGGAGGATGATAATGAGAATAGTAATCAAAAATATGGCAAAATATTTAGGAAAATCAATGTTGAAGTTACAAATTACATTGCGGTGAATGAACTTAAAAATTCAGAATTCATGGTTTCATTTAATTATTTTGCGACCCAAAGTAAAAAAAGTACAAAAGTTATTTCAAATTGAGTATATTCTTCAATTAATTATTACTGACGAGGTGTTGCCCGCGACTTCGTACTTGTGGTATTAGAAAACATACAAACTATAAAAATTGCAAAAATCCCTCGGGAACCGGACATTTCTCGGGGATGAAACTTATCCCATGTGTACTCCAGACTTTGTTATATATCTGTGCCCAATTTCAATAAGATATGTTGAACCGTTTCAGAATGATCGAGTAAACATTAAAAAATTAATGAATCCCACGGGAACCGTAACTATTCAAGGGATAAAAAGTAGCCTATGAGTTCTTCCAGACTATGCTCGAAACCAGTGCCAAATTTCATGGAGATCCGTTCAGCCGTTTAGGCTACAAACGCTAACAAACATCCATCCATCCAACCAACCATCTAAACTTTCGCATTTATAACATTAGTAAGATTAGGTAACTATTATTTTAATGTTGATAAAAAAGCCCCAAATAAATCAATATAAAAACCAATTAATTAAACTGCCTCTCATCCTGTTTTGCAGCCATCTTTGAATAGTTCATTAATTTGCAGCATCGACACTTTTATGATTGCTATTGTCACAGTAATTACTTGCTTTATAATTGGTATGTGGTATTACTGCAAATTTAAACCTTTTGCGACGAGGTGACGGTTGGGACTTATTTTATATCATAACAGTTCCATCTGTCACCTTATTAGTGATAGTCGGACTAAAAGGTGGGACGGATGAAACTTTTTATTCTCACGTGGGGTTAGAGCGAGGTGACGGATGGGTGTAATTCAAAAAATGAGACGAGGTGAACTTAGTTATATTTTAAAACTAAAAAACACAATAGAAATATCTGTTTTGTATTCATTATTTAGTATATAAACTTTTAAAACTAAAAAAAATGAAAACCTTTTAAAATGAGAAACGCTCAGCTGTTCCAATCTTCCACCTGACTAAACTTAGCGAAGTGTACTTAACCTACTTATTTTATATATCACCTCCTTTGATATAAGGTAATAAGCCAACTTTCGAGACGCCATTCCGACATAAGGGTGCGTACCTACTAGAGTAGAAAAGGGTTAAACGTTCACATAGCATTCACTGTCATTCACATAAGGTTTTAAAGAGGCCTTTTTGAGCTAAGTAGGGTCCAGTGTAATTTTAGATTCGAAAGGTAAAGAAAGACTTCTGTATATTAATACTAAAAAATCAATAATCTAACTTATAGGTCCCTTTTAAATTTCCACTTTTCATTCGCACCATCGAAACAAAAGATGGCAAGGAAGATCTAGAATTAGCCTCTAGGACTAGATTAAAAATGAAGCGAAATTACTACTGGTCGTGTAACACCGGCCGTTAGAGTCATCCGTGCAACTAATGCTGCCTGCTCTATCATTGTTAAAAGATTAATAACACCAAGAATTATTAATATTACTAACATATTATAAATGCAAAGTTTGGTTGTCTGTTTGTTAACGTTGTAGCCTAAACGACTGTACGGGTCTAGATGAAATTTGTTATAGATATAAATAGGCTACTAAATATCTTTTTTTAAACTCTGTGCTGACGGAATCATAGATGTAAGCTAGTGCTAGACGACGTGTCTTTTTAAAAGTGGTAATGCCCGCTTTAACATCTTAGCACTGCAGGACCACACAGAAGACAGGCGTGAAATGGAAGCAATTCCATCGTCTGATGAGTGTGGTTAACCATCTTTTTCTTATAAGTAGAGGATGGGAAGGGGAAGTGGATTTGACGGTGGAGAAGCATAGGAAGCGGAAACATCCCCCTTATGTGCGTCTCCTCCACTGTCGGATAAGGTAGGCAACGCATCTGCAATTGTGGACGTCTATGGGCAGCGGTCGTTTCGTCATTTTTGCGGATTCAGCTGGCCGCTTACTCGTTTGCCTCCTTATGTTATAAAAAAAAGAAAAAAATCTTTGTTATGCCTTCAAGGAAATTGCACGCACTTCTACACATAAACCAAAGTTTATGTGTACTAATACTAATATTACAAAGAGGAAAACTTTGATTGAATAAGCTCAAAACCTACTGGGCAGATTTTAAAGATTCTTTCACCGTTAGAAAGGCAATTTATCTGTGAGTAACATAGGTTATATTTTTTCCTTTCTTTTTTAATAATTAAATTTCACGCGGACGGAGTCGCGGGTAAAAGCTAGTTTGATATAAAAATCGACCATTGGAAGGCAACAATAAATGTAAAATAATAAACATCCATTCTACCAGTACTGCATTATCATGATAAACGATCTCTTTACAATAGAGGCAGGTGAATGATGGATATCGTTAGGAACTTTGACTATTAATGAACTTTGAACGACGCGCTGTAAACTTCATTCTAAAGACTTAAAAATCGATTTAAACGGAGATGACCTTTAAATTTAAAAAAAGATCAGTAATTCAAGAAAATTATTTTTTCTTCTACACTTCAGATAGTTTCTTTTCAATCTAAGGTTACCTATGTAAAGAAACTAGTTTTGACCCCGACTCCGCTCGCATGAGATTAAAAAAACAAAATTGAGTAGCCTATGTCTTCTTCCAGACTATCCTCTACAGCTATGACAATTTTATTGAAATCCATTCAGCAGTTTAGGCTACAAACTCTAACAAACATCCATCCATCTAAACTTTTACATTTATAATTTTACTAGCTTCCGCCCGCGACTCCATTCGCGTAATATTATAATAATAAAACAAAAGAAAGTAGCCTATGTGTTGTTCCAGACTATCCTCTATGTACATGCCAAATATCATCCAGATCCGTTCAGCCGTTTAGGCTACAAACTCTAACAAACATCCATCCATCTATCCATCCATCCAAACTTTCACATTTATAATATTAGTATGAGAAGTAAGATGTAGATTTTGCAAATGAGTACATATTTATTCTTCTGACTGTACACATGTTATAGTTGAAAAGAATAGTGTAAGTTATATTAAGATAAGGAAATGCGAGAACTCTTATATGCGATCACGTAACTTGACCTACTTAACTTCCGGAGCTTTATAAATCACATGCCCCTATGCTGAGATAATAACTTGCCTTACTTGAACTTTCGTCCCGTTAGAATGTGACAACTTACACTTATTCATATAACTTGAAGTTAGCGAGCTTTCAAACTTGGGTGTTGATAAAATTTAATCTTGAAACTTAGTGCTTCAAGTTATTCACAGATTATAACTTAAGTTATAAGACTGTTCTAGATGCATAAATGCTAGAAATTTTAAATTAATTGTCTTTGATGTTTTTAGAGCGTCTTTACGGCGGAGGAAAATTGTGTTACAAGCACGTATCTGAGAAGAAATTCAAATATATAACTGAAGTCCTAATTTTGAGTCCCTTTCCCTTTCCACCCTCTTCTTAAAAGGTAAGGATGGGAAGAAAAAGTGGATTTGACGGTTGAGGAGACGCAGGAAAGGGAAATGTCCTCTTTATGTGCGTCTCCTCCGTTAATTAAAGCTAGGCAACGCATCTGCAATTGTGGATGTTTATGGGCAGTGGTCGCTTTCCATTTCGATGTATTCAGGTGGCCGCTTGCTCGTTTGCCACCTCATATTATAAAAAAAAAGTCAACCCGCAGTACATGTTGTTTTACTACGTTTTGTTTGTTAATTTGTTTGTTTCGTATTGGACGTACTAAGTCGTGGGAGACAGCTATTTTTCAAAAACAATAAAATCCTCTATAGGAAATTTCAATCATCGGAGTGTTCTTTGTCTGTAGCAGTTAAAAATAAATGATTTACTTTATCCGATACTCAAGGGAATTGAGGATCGAAATGGAAATGTATTTAAATCGAAATAACTATTGTTTGCATTGGGAAAGCTTCGGGAACTTTGCAATGCAAAGTGAAGGCATCCGGATGTATTCGTAAATGCAAAGTGCCAATTGTATTCGATAAAAGTAAACGAAATGCAGGATTTGTAAGACAAATTGAAGATATAAGCAGTGTTCGTAGATGTATATTAATTTCATAGTATAAGGTGATAAACACAAGATAAATTAGTGATGTAACCATTGTCTATAGACTAGTCGAACTTTCGGTTTCGGTTTCGATACAATTTCGACCAATATAGGTAAAACTTTCCACCCAGTCGAAACTGAAGGATTCGTAATTTTTTATGCGTAAACTGTAATCGAAATTCTGATTAGAAATCGTAATTAAGAAACGTATAGACACAGATTATAATTAGCTCTAAGTTGGTATAACTGCAATTATAATTGTGTAATTCTTTTGTTTTCAATAAATTATTTCTATTCTCATCACCAGCTCACTATACGTCCCCACCGAAGGGCTCGGAGCCTACCCTAATACGGACTGACTAGGCCATAGTCAACCACGCTGGCCAGGTGCGGGTTGGTTGACTTCACATATATCTTTGAATTTCTTCGCCTATATATGCAGGTTGCATCACGATGTTTTCCTTCACCGTAAGAACGTCGGGTAAATTATGTACATATAAAAAATCGAAAATCACATTGGTACATGGCGGGATTCGAAGCCAAGACTTGTAGATTACAAGTCAAGTGTTCAAACCACTGAGCCACCGACGCTCTCAATTTCTCTCAATTTCTATTCTATTTATATTTTTTTTACAAAAATCAACATTTCAATTTCGGTTTCGGCTGAAAAACCAGCAAACAAAAGACAGGACGCGTAAATAAGTGAAATACGATACTTTCCTTATGCGTTCCGTTCCTCCGTTTTACTTTATTCGATATTGGTAAAGAAATTCAATTCATTGTCTGTCCTCATACACATACAAATCTGTCCTTTGGAACCTCGATAAATTAAACACAAAGCAATGCTTAGTAAAGAAATTTATTATGTTATTTGGATTGTCTCCAAATTGAGAAAAAACACTCCGAACGAAGCCATGGCGTACAATAGAAACTTTATTAAATTAAGCCCATTACACGAATTCGTTCTAAATAAGCTTTGATAAGGTTTTCTCTGAGGAATAGTGGGGACTTTTTTAGTATTCCCAACCGTCTCCTCGCTCTGTCCCCACGTGGGGACAGATGAGAATAAATAATTTCATCCGTGCCACCTTTTAGTTACATTATCACCAATAAGGTGACAGATGGAACCGTAAAGAAAATAAATTCATCGCAAAAGGTGGACGGAATAAACTTTTTATTCTCGCCTGTCCCCATGTGGGGACAGAGCGGGGTGACGGTGGAAATAATCCCTTTTTTATAAGTTTTTGTACCGTGATTTGAGAAGCTATATATTTTAACATTTATAAATGCATAAACATACCAAAGTAGGGCACTGCACGTAGATTGTACGCATTATTATCTGATTGGATGTTAGCCAGTTACGCTGTTTTTTTATCTCTTCGACTTAGTTTATGACTATCTAAATGTCATAAGAGATATGTTACATAATTTTATTGCATTGCACCAGCCATCCTTATTACAAAGGCAATAAACTCTGTTTTAAACATTAAAAAAAAAACTTTTACATATATTTTTTCGATCCTACTTAATGTTATTTAATAATGCGGTCTAAAAATCGTTTTTCTATTTTTTTTTTATAATACGAGGTGACAAACAAGCAAGTGGCCACCTGAATCCACCGAAATGGAAAGCGACCGCTGCCCATAAACATCCGCAATTGCAGATGCGTTGCCTACCCTAATTGCCGGAGAAGGAGACACACATAAAGAGGACATTTCCCCTTCCTATGCGTCTCCCCCACCGTCAAATCCACTTTTCCCTCCCATCCTTTTCCCTTAAGAAAAGGGTGGAAAGGAAAAGGCACTAAATTTAAGTTTAAATCATTCTAGTTTGTAACCGTAATTTACACCAAACAAAAAAACGTCCTATACTTAAATCTCTCAGAGTCCTCATTTATAATTCCTACAAAGGCAAAAGCCTACACTCTGTTGACATTAAAAATCAATGAGATCGGTTTCCACTTTTCTACATTTAAATAGAAAACAACGCCTCAAGGCGTTTGTATTCAGATGAAAATTGAGGCAAATTAATTTGATGCTAGAAAGAAAAAGCAATCGTATTCTTTAGATGTCTTTGGGAATTGTTTTATTATTTTGGCTCTAAAAAGAAATTAAGTAAAATTAGAAGGTAGCTGATGTATGCGGGAATTTGTATAAACCTATTTTTTTATTCCGTGCTAAAGAAGAATGCAGGCCACTATTTCTCTATAAAATTCCAATATCTGAAACATAGACATCTCAATTCTTTTAAGGAGGTTATAAGGGATGGCAACATTTTTCTGTAGTTTCAACAGCTTCATTTGGACCTTCTATTTTCGTTTGTTCTTTGATATATCTCGCTAGCTTTTACCCGCGACTTTACGCGCGAAATAAAAATAATAGTAGTCTAATTTAATCGAGATCCGTTCAGCAGTTTGGTCTACAAACTCTAATAAACATCCATCCATCTAACTTTAGCATTTATATTAGTTTGAGTATGATTAGTATTGTATTTTTCGTAGAGTACATATTTTGAGATTTCCCATATTTTTCACCTTCGTAACATTTTGTCAACAACTAATATCAATATATTTTAACTCAAAGAATTTTCCCCCACGTCAAATTATACACATCGATCAATTGTCAAGAAACACTCCATTTATTACGTCACGAAGTCAACTTCAACTTAGCTTGTACTTGAGGGAGATCGATCCTTCCAAACACGATTTTACCCCCAAGCGTCTCAAGCAAGAAAAAAAAACTTTCTCTTCAATGTCAAATAGAAATTAGAGATATCAAAATAATCTACACGTATTTTTATCTAGACAACCGAGTATAATAAGTATTTATGACTTTCGAGTTCCATTCAGGTATAACCTTATCCAGGGATGGATCTCAACAAAGTATTCCCACATCACGGTTCTAATTTCAGATTTAGAACTCAAAAACAAAAGAGGGTGGACTCGGATTTTAAGAATACAATTAAAATCTACTCTTGTTTTCAATCATCAACAGACCGCCAGATATCTTCTACGCCATTTTGATAGCTGGCATACCAAAACTGTGTGTTTTTTACTACTTTTTGCCATGTATAAGTTTTTTTTTATAGTATAAGGTGGCAAACGATTTCGGTGGCGAAATGGAAAGCGACTGCTGCCCATGCACATCCGCAATTGCGTTGCCTACTCTTAATTGATACAGGAGGAGACGCATATAAAGAGGACATTTCTCCTATGCATCCCCTCCATCGTCAAATTCACTTTTCCTTCCCATCCTTTCCTCTTAAAAAAATGGTGGAAAGCGAAAGGGACTAAAATTAGGCCTCCTGCAACATACTAATCAAACGAAACGCGGAATTGCTTCCACTTCACGCCTGTTTTCTGTGTGGTCGTGGTATTACACCGGGCGAGCCGGCCCATTCGTGCGAAGATGTTAAAGCGGGCTCTACCACTGTATAAGTGTGGTACGGAATATTCTGTTCACGGCGGTATTTCCAAACGGATACGATGGGTCCTTTAAAGCGACCATATTACCTTCTCAAAGTCAACGCGTCTACAATTTCTCTAGTATTGTTGATATATATGGCCTTGTTCCCGCAATCCTTTGCTCCCTTACATTAAAAAAAGGGTTAACCAAAAATTATCTACACCGATGCATCACAGTTTTAACATTATTTTAATGAGATCAATAAATCTCAGAGTATCGTTAAACATAATATACTATGAACAATAACCGTTACTCCAGTTAACCAGTCGTTTGTTAACTGTTACCGTCATAAAACGAACCGCAGTTATGTTTAACTGCGTCGTTAACTTTCAAAGGATTCGGCTTAGCTAACTTTAGTGTCCTAAAGCCCTTACTTAGAGCTATAAAGGGATGCCGAGATATCCTTTAAAATTTCCCACCTTCAAATTTCACGCTCTATTCGGAAAACTAATAAACCGAACACAGCTAAGCATAATTTTATAACCCTTTAGAAACATTGACAATTATTTCCTATTTTGTATTATTATCAACTAAGGACGGTCTTATGCTGATAAGAAAATATGTTTATTTACATAATATTGACAGGTCCTGATAATTGAAATACAAATATCTAGGCTGTGTTATTTTATGTTTTTTATTTAGTTTTTTATAACATTAGAAATGAGCAGCAGTAACGTTGTGATCATTGACCATAGACATCCGCAATATTCTCGGGAAAAACGGTAACGTAGAGTGGTCGTTTGTTGCCGTAACATCGTACAGCCACAGGGAGAGTTTGAGTGCCGAAGATTCCGATGTGTTCGTTGGAGATCCCAGAACCTTTGACTATGTCACTAGAGGATGTCCACCGAGGGGCTTTTAATCGGTCAAATCCTACATAACCCTGCCTTCCCCTCAGAAGGCAAGGTATCTTTTGAAGATTTCCCCCGGACATTAAAAAAAAAGACATCCGCAATATTAGAGGAACTCGTTTGAAAATAACGTCTAAGACACGTGGCTGTGCGAGGCAGAAAATGTCGCGTAACCTAACAGTTAAGGTTTATCAGCCATCGAGATATGGTACATGAAGGCCTGTCGTGTCATTACTGAGAAATCCCCATATTTTTAGAGGAGCTGAGATTTATAATTCCAAATGTCAAAATTCAAATGCACAAATAACAAAGGCCTTTGACATTGTGTACCAATTACCGTTACAATGGCAATCTTGCTTTATTAATAGCTTGCAGTCTATGGTCCCTTTCCCCCATTTAGTTTTTTTTTTTCAGTTAATTTACTCCCTATGTTTAATAGCGAGAGATATTGTCTAAAGCGTGTCGTAAGTGAAGGGCTTTTTAATAAAAAATGAATTAACTATTCAAAAATATGCTTTGATTGACATACTACGCCACGAAGTATTGTGTTTACGCTTTATTATATTAGTATAGTTATAGATAATTTCAGTATATTATAAGTTTAGTTCAACAAGGAAAGCTTTTACCGTAATATTTAAGTGTAATTGAGCGCGGCTGAGACAAAACCCGTGTCTGTCCAACGGTTCTGTTAACAACAATTACAACTTTACTTTGTGATAGCTTAAGAAGTAATTAAAATATAAGCGTTCGAGTTTAGCTTAAATTCATTACTTAAGATGAAAACCAGCTCGGTGTTTAGTGACAAGCTGGAGGCCGCATCAGGTGAGCCTTCTTTTTTTGGCCAAGAATTTTTATTTTTTAATTATTTTTTTCTATTTTTTTTTTCGTTATATTTTAATTTTTTTCTTATTATTTTTATTACAGTAACTAATATGTTTTGTAAGTTGTGTTCTTTTTTATAATTCTTCGCCAATAGATGCATTCTATTACTATTCCGAACATAAACATAATACTTCAAAAATGGAATAAATACATGTTTTTGCCTGCGATTTCGTCGTCGTGGATTCTACTAAATGTAATTAATTAGCTTATGTATTTTTAGCGGTTATAAGTACACTACATATTCTTCTAAGACTATGTTCTACATCTGAGCATTTAAGAAAAATAGCCCGTTTTATAGATACGTATTGACAGACATACATTTAAACAAACTTTCGCATTTATAATATAAAAGTTTGATTTTGTAAATATTTTACTATATTTTTTTTTTATTTTTTTTTGATGCACCGTTGCAAAAAAAGGTCAAAAATTATACACACTAGCAAATTCATGAAAGATAAAAAATAATAATTAAAATATGTCAGAGCAACATTATTATCCCATTTTTATCTAAAAACTTAAGCATAAAAACATGTAACATTACCATATTATCACGTCATAATTATTAAATAAAATAATTTAAACAAACCTCTATATTCTTATAACTTGTACCACACAACAATTGACCTCGCCTTGAGCTAACTACCAAGTATCCTTTACAGTAAGGCACTTCGACGCGAGTTACATCAAATTTTGCTTCTCAAAAGCAACTTATAAAACGAAATTCCTTATTGAAGAGTAAAGTGGTTTTTTGAAAGGCATATTTGCAATGAGGCATTGATTTTTCTAAACTACATAATGTCGCCAGTTCCCATGTAAATAATCGTATGGAAACACACTAAAATCATAAGAAACCATTATTTTTACTGGAACCAGTGATTTTTTTTGACCGACTTCCCAAAAGAAGGAGGTACTCAATTCGTCGATATATTTTTTTTTATTTTTATTTTTTTTATGTGTGTTATTACGATAATATATCGCTTTTCAGTATATGCCGTTATAGATTTTTTCATACTCAATTTTTTTTTAATTAAACACATTTAATTTTTTTTTACTTCCACGCGGACATAGTTGCGGGCGAAAGCTAGTCTCGTATAAGATATAAAGTGAGAACTTATTATTTTCCACACAAACACATATCTACAAATACAGCTTAAAACCAACCTTGAAAGAAGCAGAAGGGAGACCATTATTACAAGACATACTACTGAGAACAATTTCTACTAAAGTACAGGTCATTGTAAGTTGGATATATGTTACCGTTATTGCAAGACATTCCGTTGAGAGCTGCTTCTACTTTAGTGAGGGTCTTTGTTAGTTGGTTATTATTGACTATTATTAAAAGACATGTCTTCGAGAATACATAGTTTGGAGGATAGGATCTATGCTGATTGGTGGTTCTGTTTTGAATGTAGAGTGCATTGATTTCAGCTTGGGAAAACTGTAGGAAATGAGGGCCATTTTTACTGAATGTTAGATAAATACGTCACTTATATTTCTATTCGAAAACATGTTTTTTTTTATTTATTTAACTGTAATTTTTTCATATATTTTCAAAAATTGTTAGCAATTCAACTTTTATATTTTTGTTTTACTATTTCTAACACAAGGTGGCATTAGCAAGCGACCACCTGAATTCGCCGATATGGCGAAACGATCACTTTCCAAAGACATTTACAATGCAGGTAATTGCCCAACTTTAATCTACGAAAAGAAAATTTATAATATAACCTCTACATATGCGTCCTCTACTCTGTCAAATCCGCTTCCCTTCCCCCAACGTCTTGTAAGAAAGGAATACGGAATAAAGAAGACAGGGACCAAAATTAGATAATTTTATGGTTACTATAAATCTGTTAATTTAAATTTATCTACCAACATTAAAGCAAAGTATTCTTAAACAATAAATCTATACTATTATAATAAAGCGTAAACACACACTTCTTTGTTGCCTAAGATGTCTGCAATTACAGCATGTTTTTGAATAATTCTTTTTTTTAATAAAAATACCTACACTTACGACGTGCTTTAGGCTATATATTTTCACGCCATTAAACACAGGAGTTAATATTTTAGATAAAAACCCTAATGAGGGAAAGAGACCGTGAGTTGCTGCCAACATCAAGAAAGCAAAATTTCCATAGTAAGGTACTTGGTATTTTAACATTTGCAATTCATTATTTGACACATGTCAACAATAAATTAAAATTTTCATAATTTTATGCGGATGAAGTCGCAGGGGAACAGCTAGTCATGCAAATAAAATTGTAAAACCTTCAAAGTAGGTTAACACAGTTAATCTTTGCGTCGTAGCTTGAAGTATTCTCTGTCTTCTTTTAAAAAGTAACATCATACAAAAAATGTAACAATAGCGCTGGCTGGAATCCAAAATAAGAAGAGAACTGCAATGCGTTGTATTGAACAACTTCATATTAAAGTTAATTTTAACGTCTATATTGTACTACTCTATCTATACTAGTCTATACTATTATAATAGAGCGTAAACACACACTTCTTTGTTGCCTAAGATGCCATTACAGCATATTTTTGAATAATTCTTATTTTAATAAAAAGCCCTACACTCACGTCACGCTTTAGGCCATATATTTTCACGCCATTAAACTTAGGGGGTGAATATTTTGGATAAAAACCCTAATGTGGGAAAGAGATCATAAGTTGCTGCCAACATCAAGGAAGCAAAATTTCCATAGTAAAGTAATTGGTATGCTGACATTTGCCAAAAAGAATTTGACAAATGTAAGCAATAATATAATTTTTTTATAATTTCATACGGACGAAGCCGCACGGGAACAGCTATATATATACTCTACACTAATATAATAAAGCGTAAACACACTAATTTGTGGCGTAGGATGTCAGCAATCACAGCATATTATTGAATAATTCTCTATTTAATAACAAGCCCTACTCTTACGACCCGCTTTAGGTACATTTTCATACTATCAAACTTAAGGGGTTAATTCATTGGGAAAAACCGTACGACTGAAAAGAAACAAAAACTACAAGCCAATAGCACTCAAGAAACAAGATTGCCATGCTAACGGTAAACGGAAAAAAGGGTTTCCAAGTGATACGTAGTTTATAGTTCATTTGTTCTTTTTTCATACTGCGTTGGCGTTTAATTCTAATGTATTTTTATTATTTATAGATATTATAAAATCTTTGCGGAAAACAATTCTTATAAGCTTGGATTTCCTTCTTTAGTCCAAAAGCGGACATTAACGCCGTAAGGTATAAAATATTCAAAGGCGATTTTGTTAATCTGACGAAAGATTTAAAAAAATGTTACGGAGACTGTAAAGGTACAATCGGGGAAACTGGCGGTGTACCACTTTAATAGCTACAATCGTTTGAACATTTTGAAACAAGACGGGAAGTAAATAACAATACAAAGCCGCTTATATTCATATATGTACGAAAACAGTCAGTGACACACGGCTAGTTTCTTTTAATTATTATCCCTTTGTTTGCAATCCCTGGTATCTAATTAGTTATTTGTAAGAGGCGGAGTTTTATCTCGTAATTAACAAGGCATTTCCTGAAGTGGAATACCGCAGGTTTCCGCGGCTGTACTTATACAATGAAGCAAAGAAGACAATTAAACCCTAAATTAGCAACTCGCTTTTACGATGCAAATCTTCCTAAACATATCTTTGGATCTGTCGCTATAGTGTGCTACAGCCCTTAATTTAACCTGAGTGCTTGTGACGTGAGAGAGAAAAACTATCTTACTAATATTATAAATGCGAAAGTTTAGATGGATGGATGTTTGTTAGAGTTTGTAGCCTAAACAGCTAAACGGATCTCGATGAAATTTGGTACAGATGTAGAGGATTGTCTGGAAGAACACATAGGCTACTCACTTTTTTTTTTAATTTCACGCGGACGGAGTGACGGGCGAAAGCTAGTTATAATACAAATAAACACTGAATTGAAAACATATTTGAAATTGAATTCCATTGTTTTTATTTAAATCTATCGGTCAACGTTACGCAATGCAAATTTCGGTCCACTAAATGGAATAAGTGTAAATGTAAATTGGATTCCAATTAAAGTCATGTGCGAATATAAAATAAAAAAAATAAATATAACACTATTTATTGACCAAAAGAAAATTAAGAGAACACAACTTACAATTATTAATGAAATAAAAATAAAGATACGAACTCTTGGTCAAAAGGAAAAGGCTCAGCTGATGCGGCCTCCAGCTTGTCACTGAAGGCCGCGCTGGTTTTCAGCCTCCCCTATATCTCTATACATATAAAATTGTAGTGTCCGTTTGTAACATCTTCAGAAAAAATCCAGATTTCGAGAAGATGTATTTGCGTTGCTAATAACGAAAATCGTATTTTTTGTCTGTCTGTCCGCAAGCCGCGTTTGTTCCGGGTAATCTCCGAAACGGCTGGGCCAATTTCGACCGGACTTTCACTGAAGGGTAGCTGACATAGACTGACATAGACGGGCATATTATAGGCAACTTTTCTCTTTTCTCTAATATTGCGTGATTGAAGTCGTGGCCAACAGGTCCAAACATTTAAATAGCTTGCATTAAAAATTTTAGATATATTAGTGTAAAGCGAAAAGCTATAAAGATAATTTATACCGCGGCTTCATAATCTTGATCCGAGCGGGAAATATTTTAATTATAAATAACTTGATGCCCTTTGATTAGGGTGCACGTAATCCGTGACGGTCACGGCGATGTAAACACGCAGCTAGATCCCACAGGATTAGTGGGATTTGGCCTCGTTTTGTTTATTTTATAATTATTGTATATCACGTCAGACTGGCGGGGGATTGGATTATAAATGCGAATGTTTAGATGGATGGATGTTTGTTAGATTTTGTAGCCTAGAAGGCAGAATGGATTTCGATGAAATTTGGTACAGATGTAGAGGATAGTCTGGAAGAACACATAGGCTACTCACTTTTGTTTGTTTTTATTCCACGCAGACGAAGTCGCGGGCAACAGCTAGTATTATAATTTAGTTAAATGTACATTTTCTAAGAATAATTGACAGTGACTGTAGTCGCATTAATCAATTACAATCACAATAGTCTGCGTTAAAACAATCCAGTCGAGCCATTTCTCATTCCTTTAGGAATAAACTTGAGTTAGTTACTTCGATAGCATCTGGTACTTCGTAATTTAATCTGAAGTGTTTTATTATGGCTTTTATTTGCCTTAACTTAACAACATTGTTATTCAACTGTTTGAATAAAAACTTGGTCCTGTAACAGTGTTTTAAATATATTTTAAGTTAAACTTACTTTTAACTTTGTACCGTGATTATAGGGAGGGAGATTTTTAACAAATATATGGTTATTGAAATATGTCTTGACTTACGAACTGTGATATACATATATATTCCATACTAATATAATAAAGACGAAGGATTTTTATTTTTGTATGTATTGAAATAACTCAAAAACTACTAAGGCAAACGAGCAAGAGGTCACCTAAATCCTCAAAAATGACGAAGCGACCACTGCTTATAGACATTCGCAATAGCAGATGCATTGCCCTCAATCGATGGAGGAGACGCGCATAAAGAAGATACCTCTTCCTACATATGTATCTTGACCGTCAAATCCACGTTCTCTTTTTTTGTTTTACATGGTTAATTTTTTTTTGTTATATTTGTTTACGGATAACTTACAGCTAGCTTAAAAAAAATAATAATAAAATATCCTTTCCATCCTATTCTAATGAGAAAAAGGGTGGGAAGGTTAAGGGACTAAAGTTGGGCCTCCAGCACCACCGATCAGACGAAACGCGGGATTGTCCCACTTCACGTCTGTCTTCTGTGTGGTATTACACCGGGCGAGCCGACCCTTTTGTGCTTAGTATCGATGTACCGTACATGGCCAAATTCATATTTTTATATTTAAGAGTTAACTAATTATACTTTATCATTTTATGAGAGTTTTATATTTAAATTTTATGTCCATACTCTGTATGCGTTACTGGGCTCGGATAAGTCGAGCCTCTAAGAATGCTAATTTGTATGCCAGAGCAGAAATTTATTTAGTACGGACCAATTTTCATAAACAACTTCATATCACAAATATACGCTTAGAATATTTATTATGATATTTTTGTTAACATGCAAAATTATGGTATATTTTCATGATTGCTGTAGACATGAAACTTGGACGTTACTTGCTTACTTATCCCTTACTTTGATATAAAAATGAAAATGTTATCAAAACGTTCCCGCGGCTTTTTTCATTTCAAGAGTGTGAATGTCATGTATTTATAAGTTAACTTTCGCCCGTGACTCCGTCCGCGTTGAATTAAAAAAAATTAAGTAGCTAATGTATTCTTCTAGATTACCCTCTAAACTATTCGTTCAGCAATTTAGGCTACAAAGTCTATCAAACATCCATCTAAACTTCCGCATTTATAATCTTACTTCTTACTAACAATGTAAATGCGAAAGTTTAGATGGATGGATGTTTGTTAGTGATTGCAGCTTAAGCTCGTGAACGGATCTGGACCAAGAATAACTGGATAACCTAAAAGAATACAATAAATTCCAGTTTTTTAATTCCGCGGACAGAGTCGGGATTGAAAACTCGTATTAAACATAAGTCAGATTTGTCACTTGACCATTTTTTCTGGCATAACCAAAATTTCCCTTAATTGGAGTGCTAAATTCAAAGCGTGTAATTCACTTGCTTTGTGGAGTAAATATGCATATCAACTACAAAGGAATTACGTATGCATGTGGCATTTATGACGGTCAATACTCCTATTAGAACTAATTAATTCTACACAAACACAATATACAGGGTGTTCACAGTTGCATAGAAAATACAGTATGTTCACATTGAATCAAGTTTTAATTGAAGAGTGAAAGAATTAAATTGCGATCCCATTTTCTATCGACTACTAGCTGTTTCTGTGCGGCTTCGTCCGCATGAAATTATGAAAATTTTATTATATTGTTTACATTTGTCAAATTACCAATTGCAATCGTCAAAATGACATGACAAACCTTTACAATCTTGATTTCTTGATGTTGGCAGCAACTTATGGTCTCTTTGCCACATTAGAGTTTTTATCCAAAATATAAAAAGCCTAAAGAGTGATGTAAGTGTAGGGGTTTTTATTAAAAAAAGGATAATTCAAAAATATGCTGTTATTGCTGACATCTTAAGCAACAAAGAAGTGTGTGTTTACGCTTTATTATATTAAGTATAGATTATATACTAAAGCAATATTTAACACCTTAGGCATGTGTATCTTTTTGTCACACAGTGTCTAGAATACTGTGTACCTTGTTGCCTGGGAAGTATAAATTTCAAACGAACCATTTCCCAAGCCACGTGTATCTAAATGTCACACGGATAAAAATCCAAGGAAAAAAGGGGAAAAGGAGGTGGATAACAAAATATGATATATTAAGTAGTTTTAAACACAATCCAACAAAAAAATATTATGATTTTTTAAACGCTCCCTTAGGGTCCGGTTTTTTTTTATAACATAAGGTGGCAAACGAGTAAGCGGCCACCTGAATCCACCGAAATGGAAAGCGACCGCTGCCCATAAACATCCACAATTGTAGATGCATTACCTACCCTAAATTGACGGAGGAGGAGACGCACAAAAAGAGGACATTTCCCCTTCCTATGCGACTCCTTCACAGTCAAATTCACTTTTCCTTTCCATCCTTTCCTCTTAAGATAAGAGTGGAAAGGAAAGAGGAATAAAATTAGGCCTCCGGCAAAGGCAAGGCCTCCTAGTGCTAAGGGTGTTAAAATAAAATCGATTTTTCATCAAACTTCGTGAGCAACAATATTTTACTCGGTATTAAAATAAATTACTAGGCTAATGCAAACTAGACATAACTTGTCATTTTACTCTAAGCAATTTTCTTGATTAAATAACAGTTCTTTACATGTTTAGGGCCTGTCCCACTACTGGCTGATATAGGGCTCAGATAGCTTAAAAATGACGTCACTGCCGGATAAGGGAACCAGAAAGAATTGGATTGTTATCAGACAATTTACAATTTTGTGGGACAGGCCCTTAGTCTTATATAGTGTAAAGGAATTTATTTCCAATCATAGTTTAATAGCTATTCTGACATCAGATCCCTTTGTATTGTAGCAGGATAATATTTGGAACAGCCGTCGAAACTCTTTGATATCGACAGCCTTCGATATTGGACGTAATCCTAATAAAAGACATCCATCAAATCTTTCCTACAATTCAATACAATACGAAACTAAGAGCGCACACTTTTGGCTAAACTACGCACAACTGTTTAGTCTCGCTTTGATTCCTGTGACCTGCGTACACTACTCAATTTTTATTTGTGCAACTAAATAGTTCGATTTGCTGCGAAACAATCGACAATCGCACAACAGTTTTGCGATAGCTAACATTATAAGACTTACCTTGTCTATATCTAAGAGTGAAAGTATATTCCAAATCTAGGAATTTTCATGTTCATTATATAGTTTTTTCCCGAAATTTCGTCTTTAAGCGACTAGTAAAGAAAAATATAAAAAAAGCAAAACGATCATAGCAGTAATACAAGTAACACACGTTAGGTTTAAACCTCGCGTAACATTATTTCATCGTACACAAAACTGTATAGTTTGGTAACACACGTAAGGATTTCCACGTAGGTAATATCGTGTTAAACCTAACGTGTGTAGCTTGCATAACAGAGGCTAATTTCATTCGAGAAACTTTTATCCGGAGATATTTTCTGTGAAGGCATTATTTTTTTAATTATATTTGCCCAACGTTTGTACGGAGAGCACGCTTGAATAATTTTCGTTCAAGAGTTTTTTAGAAACAAGAATTAATGTTTATGGTCTGAAAACTTTGCGCATATTTTTTATTACCTTTATAAATACAAAGATGTTATTTATTTTATGAAGGCCTATTGTGCAGTAAACGAAAAAGTTTAGTTTTCTTTTTGTTAAAATAATGAAACAAAACACGCTTTTTTGCTTTACAATTTCTTTATTCTAGAATCCTTTAATACTTGTTCTGGCGTCTTATTTTAAAGTGCGTAAAAACAAAGCTTTCGTCTTCCATTAGCATCGCAAACGTAACTATGGAGGAAACTAAGATCTACTAAAGACTTTGTTAACCACAAGGGTAGAAAAGTAAAATAGAGCAGTAAACAAATACAGTACTACCATCCGTACTTTTCTATCTCTGCGTATGATTACTGCATTACTTACTACTCTGTTCACTCTGTCCTCGTGTGAAATATTAATCCCGGTCCTCTGCCAGATCGCCCGTCCATTAATTAAACAAAACTACAAGTTCGTACGTCCCGCTGCGCCAAAACACCTGATTACCTTCGTAGGTAATTAATTTTCATGACTTGGCATCTTGAAAATATATTACACAATATTCTAGACTGTATAAATTTAAATTGAATTGATTTTTTTATATCAGAAGGTGGCAAACGAGCAAGAGGCCACCTGAATGACGAAGCAATTGTCCATAGATATGTGTTGCCTATCCTAAATCGACGGAGGAGGAGACGCACATAACGAGGATATTTTCCCCTTCCTATGCGTCTCCTCCACCGTCAAATTTAATATCCCATCTAATCCTTTATAAAAAAGGGTGGAACGAGAAAGGGACTAAAATTAGACCTCCGGCACCACAGTCATCAGACGAAACGCGGGATTGTTCCCACTTCACGCCTGTCTTCTGTGTCGTGGTATTACACCGGGTGAGCCGACCCATTCGTGCGAAGATGTTAAAACGGGCTCTACCACTGTTAATTTTTATTTTTTATGCCTATACTGTGAAATTTGATATGGTGATTCATTAGTCATTATTTCTGTCAGTTAATCTCTGTCACTTAATGGTAGGAAATATTGTCCCTTACGACTTTTTAACGTTTGTAGACGATAAGACATGCGATGGAAATCTCAAAGCGTCGAACAACTACTGAAATTGCACAATTCTTATTAAACACTATATTATTTGTTACAGGTAATAATTTTAAAAGAACATATAACCAGGTGAGTTACTAAAAATAATCTAATAACGCTGTATATTTTGACTATGTTATTTCGAAATATCTACGGAGTTAGGATTATCAAAATAATGTTTGTGGGAGAATTATCTTTAGTAATGTTACCGTAATTAACTTATCTACAATAATGGGCTATTGTAGTTGAATTAATAAACGTACATTTGGAATAATTTACTTTATCTAAAGTGTTGTTTTTCATTTATTACAATGTTATTCCATAATGGTCTTTCTAGTTTTGAATAACCTTAATATCTTCTTAGCGAGCATAAAGTTCTGAAATGTATCATAAAGTTTATAGTTTTAAGGAACACTTTACAAAGACACTATTACCTCTTCAGAAATGAGCTCTGTTAGAGTAATTTCAATTAATTTCTACACTAGCTGTTGCTCGCGACTTGGTCCGCGTGAAATTAAAAAAATAATAAAAAACACAGTTTACTCACAGACAAATTACCTTTGTAACGATAAAAGAATTTTTAATATCGGCCCAGTAGTTTTTGAGTTATTTCAATACATTAAAAAATATATTTTTTTATTCTTTATAATATTAGTATAGATATATTTATTTATTTAAAGACACTAAGCACATGAACTGATCTTCCGTGGCCATTGAAAATAGGTGGCACTAACTAATACATTTTATAGGTACACAATGATGACATAATGATACATTATAACAAACTCATTCTCCATTACAAGATTTTGATTGATTATATTACTCCAAAAAGCAACGTGGACAGGTGTAGGGTTCGTCGACTGGCCATGTTCATAAGGTTGTGCCGGTTAAAAAAGGGAAGGGCATGAGATCGCCGTGGGATAGAAAAGCAGTAAAGATCGCAGGCGTTTTGATTTTGTTTTTTGTTATAATAAAAACATGTTTTACATCATTCGAAGTATATAAGTAAACTATAAAAGTGTACTATCTCTGATTAATTACTCTTTACATAAATTGCTTCCATAAAAACTCGCTACGAACTTTCTGAACATAATAAACATAATTTCTCGTTAGAACAAACTCCCTAACTTGAAGCACTTCGCCAAAAGCGGCCAAAGTATAATTAACACACGTAGAAGGTTTCCTACCAAAAAAACATTAATACAAAGAAAACCACTAGAATCTTATTAGCTTATATTATTTTTCAATAAACAAATTTATTTATTTATTTAATTTATATTTTTCATATTCAAGTAAAAATCATACCAATATTATAAATGCGAAAGTTTAAATGGATGTTTGTTACATTTTGTATTTTAAACAGCAAAACGGATTTCCATTAAATTTGGTAGATATAGAGGATAGTCTGGAAGAACACATGGGCTACTCACTTTGTTTTTTTTTAATTCCACGCGGACGAAGTCACGGGCGTAAGCTAGTTAGCTTATATTTTTAATATTCAAGTGAAAGTCATACCAATATTATAAATGCGAAAGTATAGATAGATGGATGTTTGTTAGATTTTGTAGCCTAAACGGCTGAAAGGATTGCACTAAAATTTGGCATACTTGTAGAACATAGTCTAGAAGAACATAGGCTACTACTCGCTTTTGTTTTTTTAATTCCACGCGGATGAAATCGCTGGCAAAAGCTAGTACGTTATAAAACAAATGTTTCTACAATGGAAGCTTACTATGTTCTATTTTCAAATCAAACAAAGCTTCAAATTCACTTAATACTTAACCAATACCAACATGGAACCGTGGAAGCGAGGTGTTCGAGCCGAAGCTAAGTTATGTTTGATTTAAGCTTTAGTTGGTCTGTGTGAACCATTAGTGCGGACTTACTGACTTTATTAATACAAATAGAGTCTTTAGTGTAACTAATAAAGACATTACGACAAATATCTATTACTTTAACATACTAGCTTTCGTCTGCGACTCCACCCGCTTCAAATTTAAAAAAATAAACAAAAGCAAGCCTATATGTTCTTCCAGACTATCCTCTGCATCTATTCCAAATTTCATCAACATTTGTTCAGCTGTTCATGCAGCAAACTCTAACATCCATCCATCCATCTTAACTTTCGGATTTCCATAATATTATAAAGAGATTTGTAGATTTAAATGTATTGAAATAACTCAAAAACTGGGGTGATTTCATATTTCAATTCTTTCGCTATTAAAAAGCTACGTTAGCAATGAGTAACACAGGCTCTCGCGTGGACGAAGTCACGAGCAACAGCTAGTATACAATAGCTACTGTGCTATAAAAGTTAGAACTAAGACAAAAGGTGAATAAAAATATTATTAAGAGCCTGTCCCACCACTGATAAAGGCTCAGATACTTAAATAATGACGTCACTGTCAGATAGGGTAACAAAATCCGATTTTTCCATCACATATTTCACACGTTGAATTGTTATCAGACGATTTACAATTTGGTGGGATAGGGCCTAAATGTAATAGTAATCGGTAATGAGCGATGTAATTTTGTGTAAGCCAGCTTTAACCTCACATCAGAATTAGGGGGAGTAGGGTAAGACAAATTTATTAGGAAAGTTGTCGGAAGCTCAAATAGTTTCAAAACGCCCTTCAAATATTTGCTTAACTGATATTGAACTTGAGCAGTGGGATCTTATTTAATTATTTAGGTAAACTATTTGAAAGTGCATATTACATAAACAAGACGAGTAAACCCTTGCATTGTAAACTAGCTTTTTTTATAATAAAAGGGGGTAAACGAGCGGCGTGAACACCAAGGTGGTCAACGACGCCCATGGACATCCGAAACACCAGAGAAACTACAGATGCGTTGCCGGCCTTTGAGGAAATGATAAGCTCGCTTGTTGAAGGACCCTAGCTGTTCCCATGTGGCTTCATCCGCACGATATTATAAAAACTTTATTACTGCAACTGACAAAATTACCGCTACCATAATAACCTTACTTCCTCAATGTTGGCAGCTTGTGGTTTATGGTCCCTTGCCTACATTAAGGCTTTTTCCCAATTTATTTACCCCCTACGTTTAATAGTGGGAAAATGTACAACCTAAAGCGTGTCGTAAGTGTAGGGCTTTTTATTAAAGAAAAAAATATTCAAAAATACGCTGTGATTACTGACATCTTACGCCACGAAGTAGCGTGTGTTTACGCTTTATTATATTAGTCAATTTTAAATAAAACAAAAAACAATCTTGTGCAAAACAAGCAAAGTTTCTTTATACTTGTACAACTTTTTTGATAAATCAATAAACATGGTTTATTAAAATCCGTCAAGTGCTTTAGAATGACATAGAAAAAGGGTCAGGCACGAAAATTTTTATTAACCTTTCCGTTACAGAAAAAAATTCTTGTTAACTGTCCTGATAGTTTAGATCTAAAAATCTTTAATGTTAAACATAAGAAATACGAAGTAAATATATGATATAACATACTTAACTCTTTCATTTCAATTTGATTCGTAATCACTCGACGATTTCGTACCAACATCAATTCACAAATCCGGGCAGAGCTTTCGGTAGAAATGAAAGAAAAAAATGCCCCAGAAGTGGATAACAATACATATTTTCCGTTCATTCAACTGCGAAATGAATTCTTATAACGTCAGCCTGCTTGTTATTGGAGGAAAATCCCTCCAATAATAAGTACTTTTGAAGTCTTTACATTTAATATTAAGTATTTTATCTTTAAATAAAATTTTGGTGGAGCGTCGGTGGCTCAGTGGTGCAAGCACTTGTCTTGTAATCTACAGGTCTTAGGTTCGAATCCCGCCGTACCAATGTGATTTTTGATTTTTTTTTAATTTTCATATAAACATAATTTACCCGAGGTTCTTACAGTGAAGGAAAACATCGTGATGCAACCTGCACATATCGGCGAAGAAATTCAAAGATATGTGTGAAGTCAACCCGTAGTGCAGCGTGGTTGACTATGGCCTAGTCACTCTAACTTAGAGTAGGCTCCGAGCCCCTCGGTGGGGACCTATAGTGAGCTGGTGATGAAGAAATATCATTTCAACCATTTTGTAACCAACTAGCTTTAACCCACGACTTTCTATGTGGAATTAAAAACACAAAAGCATCCTATGTGTTTTACCATACTATCCTCTATATTTATGCCAAATTTCATCGAGATCCGTTCAGCAGTTTAGGCTACAAACTCTAACAAACATACATCTAAACTTACGCATTTATAATATTAATAAGATAGCTCTAGCCCGCGACTCCGTCCGTGTGGAATAAAAAAAAATAAAAGCAGTAGCCTATGTTTTTTCCAGACTATCGTCTACATCTTTGCCAAATTTCATCGAGATTCGTTCAGCAGTTTAGGCTACAAACTCTAACAAACATACATCTAAACTTTCGCATTTATAATATTAGATACCAAATATTACCAGTAGTGTTAATATTTTCACACTTGTTGCTTTATAGCTCAAATAAACTACAATAGAAAACATTAAACCGCAAAATCCGTTGTTTCCTATGCAAAGCCGGCAACATGTTAAATTAACAAAAAGGTTCGGCGCCCCTGGGTTTGAATTATGACGCCAGAGGTCACCAACGTTTGGGCCGTAATTTATTTAGAATTAATCTCTTTACTGTTACGCTAAGCGCGTTTCGTTTCTAATCTTTTAATACTATAGCAATTCGCTGAAGCCTTTATTGCAGACAACGAAAGCATTTCTAACGACAGTTACGATTGATACCCAAAATTTACAGCTCATCCTACTGATAGATTTTATCTATACTGTTATAATAAAGCGTAAACACACACTTCTTTGTTGCCTAAGATGTCAGCAATAACAGCATATTTTTGAATAACTCTTTCTTTAATAAAAAGCCCTTCATTTCCGTTACGCTTTAGGCTATATATTTTCACGCCATTACACTTAGGGGTAAATATTTTGGATAAAAACCCTAAAGTGGGAAAGAGACCATAAGTTGTTGCCAACATCAAGGAAGCAAGGTTGCCATGGTTTGACATCATGGCATGTCATTTTGACATTTACAATTGATCATTTGACAAGTGTGAACAATAAAATGGAATTTTTATAATTTTATGCGGATGTAGTCGCATGAAAACAGCTATAAAAAATACAAATCTTGATCTAAAGTACGTGCACCTTTGACTAAACTATCGCACAACTGTTTCGTCGCGCTATGATTCCTATGAGCTTATATGGAACGCACACTAGTCCATTTAAGTTGTGCTAAAAAGTTGAATTGGCTACGAAACAATTGACAATCGCAAATCTGTAAGAGCTTAATTTTCGGCGATTTCTTCTTCGAAATAGTTAGGCTTGTTGCATTTGTTAGTCAATTTGTAACATTATCGATAGTCTAAATATATATCGATATGGGCGTGGTACATCACTAGTGCGAATTAATCTAAATCAGTGGACTCGCTTTATAAATATGAAGTGACTATCGACACGACAAGCCGTCTCTTCTTATTAAGGCACATCTCAGAAATTTCTCTTTAAAAGCGGCCGCATAACTAAGCAATCGCACAAGTGTTGTACGATTGTCGACTGTTTCGCAGCCCATTCAACTGTTTAGTTGCTCTAAAAAGTCGAGTAGTATTTCTACATATCCTACGTATTTTGTTTTTCTAATGTCTTTTAATTCTGCGCTAAGTCGCGGGCAACAGTAAATAATTACGTAATGTGTTCGCACCCTAATTGTATACGTCAAATCACATACCAGATGTCGCTAGTTTGTATACAAGTTCCAAGTCTAAGTACTAATGAGGCGCCTCGACGTTCAAGCAACCCGTGTTGACTCCGACACGATTTTAATTCCGCACTAAATTGGAATGTAAACGGAGGAATAAGAAA
This sequence comes from Papilio polytes, assembly GCF_000836215.1. Taxonomy (NCBI): domain Eukaryota; kingdom Metazoa; phylum Arthropoda; class Insecta; order Lepidoptera; family Papilionidae; genus Papilio; species Papilio polytes. The sequence goes on along the minus strand of NW_013526582.1, from coordinate 1,903,773 downwards.
TGTTGCACAAGTTTCACGTGGAAAGATTTAATATATCGTGCGAGTTAAATTAATTCTGTTACTAGCGTTTTAAGTCAGAAATACTTTAGACTATTAAACGAGTATATATTTTTAAACCATTCATAGATGTCATTAAAAATATATTTTCTTTATATATTGAGAAAAAAAGGAAGTGGAGTTAAATAGATGTGGACAGCTAATTAACTGTATTTGTGTTAAAAAAAAATGTGACCGGAAAAAAAAATTACGACATTTTAAACAAGAGTAAAGATTGATACAGTTAATTTCTATAATAATTTTGAAAATAGCCTATGTAATATTTATTTATTGCAACCATTGCTTCATAATCAAACCACAGAGTTTCAAACACAGACGTTTTAAAACATTTGTTTCGAATTATCAGTAAACTCTAAAGGTTAAACTCCATTAGGGCCTAATGCGGCTTCATAAATCACTAGGCGCTAGCCTAGTGCCTAGCGCCTTGCGCTATGAATACAAAGTGGCATACAATGCATTTAACCTGACGTGCTATGTCAAAGCATCGCGTCAACCCCTAAAGCCTGTAGTACAGCTGCGAAAGCGAATCGTAAGCGAGCAAAATGTGAATCTACTTAGCACTTTGTCAAATTATTTCAAACTAGCTTTCGCCCGTGACTCGTCCGCGTGAAATTAAGGAATAAAACAAAAGCAAGTAGCCTATGCGTTCTTACACACTATCATCTACGTTTATACCAAATTTCATTGAAATCCGTCCAGCCTTTTAGGTTACAAACTCTAACAAACATCCATCCATCTAAACTTTCGCATTTATAATATTAGTATGACTATCATTCTATTAAAGGACTCTTGAGATGATTTAGATACATATTTTCTAACCGAGCTAGAAGTGCTTCCCTTGTGAGTGTATGTGGAGTGCCTAAAGGTGGTCTATGCTCATCCCTCCGAATCATTGGCGGGAGTTAGTGTTGAAAGACGACTTTAATGATCCTAATAACAATACGCTATAAAAATCTCTTTCAGTATAGTTTTCTGTTCGCTTCCACATCTGTGTCCTACAATCGTAAGGGTACAATATTCGCTATGAAAAATTGTCTGCATAGTTCGGAAACATTTCCCCGAAACACGATAGAGTGAGTGGATTTTAAATGGAGTTTTAGACTTTCCTAAAGTAGTTTTATTGTTTAAATCTTTTTGATATAAGGATTGTACCATTCAAATGTTAACAGAAGTTTTCTACATTTGTAAAGAAAATAAACATTTCAAACGGTAAAAGTTACTTTAGGAAATGCACTTAAATGCGCAAGCAAATTGGTTTTAACGAACGGTAACGAAGTGAGAAATCTTACATAACAGGAAACAAATCGATATTATGTTTCTCGTAAAAATAATTAACACTTCATTGAATTAAACGAATATTTGAATCGATAAAATAAACAGAATCGCTACGTCGGATACCGATGATCGATAGATTAACCCGAATCGATTTAAAATGCGTCAAATTTAAAACGGAATCTGAATAAACAAGGGTTATAATCCGTATGTCAAAAGGCAAGCGGATCCGTGGGGATTTCACAATTCGATGCGATTGACGCATTGTAATAAGCATATCAACCGATAGCTTTAATCCTAAGGGATCAACAGAATTTGTTTACGTCCGTTAAAACAGGATACATCTCTGCTTAAATTAACGATTTACAGGCGAGAAAATGTCAGTAAAATGGGATAGCAGCCAGCATGTTTATAACACAAGCGTATACATAAACCTATAAAATGTCAACCAAGATCGTTTAAGATATGACATGTCAATATAGCATAACAACTCTCTTTTTCTTTCTTAATTACTCGTTCATTCTCTCCATCTCTTTCTTCTTGGTTCTTTCTAACAGTGGTAGAGCTTTCTTTAACATTTCACACGAATAGGCAGCCTCGTCCGGCGCAATGTCTATGGGCTGCAATCGCTTCGCCTTTTCGGTAAATTCAGTGTCTGCTTGCTCGTTTGCTTTATAATATAAAAAAGGTATATCATCACCAGCTCACTATACGTCCCCACCGAGGGTCTCGGAGCCTACCCTAATAAGGGGTGACTATGCCATAGTCAACCACGCTGGCCAAGTGCGGGTTGGTTGACTTCACACATATTTTTGAATTTCTTCGCCGATATGTGCAGGCATCACGATGTTTTCCTTCACCGTAAGAACGTCGGGTAAATTATGTACACATGAAAATTCTAAAAATCGAAAATCACATTGGTACAGCGGGATTCGAACCCAAGACCTGTAAATTACAAGTCAAGTGTTCAAACCACTGAGCCACCGACGTCTTACAAAAGGTACATAGTATTGGTGAAATAAATAACCAGATATGTAGAAATAACGTTAGCAAAATATTTCATCAGAGATAAGTTGAAATTAGTATACTTAAAAAGAATTACAAGCGAGCGAGAAACGCAATAAATTTACGAGATGAACGTAAACCAGACAGCTCGTTCGTCATACGGTATTAGAATTCTACTAATGATTGATACTGTTTGTTTATTTACAAACTAGCTTTTGCCTGCGACTTCGTCCGCGTGAAATTTAAAAATAATATTATAGAAATGACAAAATAAAACCTATGTTACTCACAGATAACCTTTCTAACGGTAAAAAAAAAATATCGTAGTTTTTAAGCCTATTCATTACATCAAACAAACAAATTTTTCTCTTTATAATATTAGTATAGATTACGTCATCATTATGAATCTTATTTACTAATATTCAGTAACTATTAAATAATTTTAAAGTTATATACATCGTCAAACTTTATATCTACAGTAATATTATAAAGAGGAAAGATTCGAATTTTTGGATTTTTGTATCTATTTAAAAACTCAAAAACTACTGGGCCTATTTAAAATATTCTTTCACCATTCGACTATGGCCTAATCACTCTAAATTAGGGTTGGCTCATAACCCGTCGGTGGGGACATATAGTGAGCTGTTAATGATGATAATTAGAAAGCTACGTTATCGCTAAGTAACATAGGCTATATTGTTAAATTGTAAATGTACGAAGTCGTGAGCAACAGCTAGTACTTTACTATAGTAAATGGATGTTGTTAGTTTGTAGCCTAAACGGCTGAACGGATTTCGATCAAATTAAAACTGACGTAGAACATAGTTTGCAAGAACATATAGGTAAATTACTTAATTTTTAAAATCCACGCGAATTAACTTACGAGCCAAATAGTCTTTTTTTTTTGTTTATAATATAACGTGGCAAACGAGCAAACAGCCACCTGAATTCACCGAAATGGAAAGCGACCGCTGTCCATAAACATCCGCAATTGCAAATGCGTTGCAGTTAGTAGTAGTTGCATGCTACCCTTAATTGACGGAGGAGGAGACGCACATAAAGATGACATTTTCCCTTCCTATTCGTCTCCTCCACCATAAAACCCACTTTTCCTACCCTTCCTCTCAACTTAAGAAAAGGGTGGAAAGGGAAAGGGACTAAAATTAGTCTTATTCAAAATGGATTATACGAGAAATCTGTGAATGTTAGGTAAAAAGTGTAAAATGTAGCTTTTTATTTCTGATATTTTATCTTTTAATTAATATTACTGTAATTAAGGAAACCTGCATTTCTTTCATCTATGATAACGTTCGAGTTTACTCAGTGGTCGTTGCATTAAGTTTTAACGTTTTAAAGGATCCTTTATATTTAAATTAATTAAAAATATAAAAATCTTGTACATTAAACCTTCGCTGTAAAACGTCGAGGGAAATTAATTAGTGACCAGATTTCTAAATGGAATTTTTCTAATTTAAATAACGTCACTTATATTATGTATTCATTTGCGTAATTCTTTTAGAGGTTATAATATAGTTAAAATGTAAGATTTCAAAGTTGTTTCAAAAGATAGTATTTAAACATTTGTATAGTGAATTCTAAAAAAAAAAAGCAAAAGTTAGGTTTTAGTCTTAACCGCTGAATAGATCTTAATGAAATTTGGCATGGATTAGAGCATAGTCTGGAAGAACACATAGATCAATTTTGAACCCAGAAATACAATTACCCTGGAACACATATTCTATGTTTACTCGACAACTATGCACCGATTCAACATATTAAAATTTGGCAAAGATAAAACAGATGGGATACGAATACGTAGTTTTTTGTTTATCAAAGTTTGTGCATATTTCAATACTGTGCGGACAAAATCATAGGCAACAGCTAGTTTATTAATCTCTGTATACCAGCAGTACGTAGAACAAAGGATAACTTAGTTTCTGAGGCTAGCGCGTTCAAGAATATGGAAGAAATAATCAAAAAATCCCATACTATCAAAAACAACCGCTACAAAATCTGTCAACACACGAACAAAGGGGTTGAAACTTATAACACGAGGCGTTTTGTTCGTGAATTAAGTACAAAGTTTGTACAGAGTTCACAAAAAGCTCGCTAAAACCGACAGTCTTTTCAACGTTGATAAGCACAGGCAAACGGAATATTAAATTTTGCAGACGCTCTAACATTTCCAAAACAGAAAACTTCACTCATTAGCAAATGTTACGAACTCTTCCGCTCGGATGGAGATGAAATTCTTGTGGTCCATGTTACAAGAGGCAACGATTAAATTTTTTTAATTAAATTAGTAATTAATTTAAAAAAAAATACCCTCGAAACTATCAGTGTCAGCTCTTATTTTGGACTTCATAATAACTAATTTAAAAAAAAAAACGTGTAAAGAATTACTAAAAACTTAAAAATCATATCTAAATAGTTGTTTTTTCCGTAAAATTCGTATTAACCCAAACTAATATCCCGATGGCGGGCTTTATCAGCTGTGCGGAATGTCCTATTCTCTTGTAAAAAAATATTATAAACACAAAAGAATATTTTTGTATGTTATGAATAATCAATAATTACATAACAGAATACAATTATTTCACATTTTGATATCTACATTATTGCTGAGTAATAGAGCCCGTGTTTTAATCGCGCGTAGAGGCAAGCAAAAGCTAGAGCAATATAAAATAGGATTAAGTGACACACAGAGATCTTAAGTAACTAACTATGGACGATTTAAGTAATCAATAAATGTCCATTAAAGTGCATAATTTACTTTTCACTATGTATATTCTTTCAAAGTATACGTTTTTATATACAGAAGTTTTTCTTAATAATTACCCGCACCCAAACTCCGTAAGATTTCCAAGCCATTTAGCCTCTCATTCTGCGGCCTCAAGTTTGTTCAGAATTTTCCAGAATTACTGAATATTTGTTTTTGGCAGTTTTAATACAACAATTATACGTGGCTATACAATTGTCTGTGCGTTACATTACGACTTTTTTTTACTTATTTTATAAGTAGCTTAATTTTAATACAAGGATATAAAATTTCGCCAAACTGCCGAAGCAGTTTGTTGACGAAAACTGCATCCATAAACTAAATACTTTTCAAACATAAAACATGAACTTATTTCTATAAACAAAACATTACTTTTACTAATACATGAACTACGATCATCATCATCGTCTCCTTATCCTACTCCCGTAGTGGCGCCCCAGGTTTTTGTCCTCCACATAACTCTATCATACGTCATCTCAGTCATCACTCCCTTTTTGATCACGTCACCTTTTACACAATCCATCCATCTCTTTCTACTTCTACCACTACCGATGTACCCTTCCACACTCATAACTAATACATAAACTACGACATGAAAAACAAATTAAATCTCTCTTAGTTAGAACTAACAACTTCATTATTCTGCCGCGTAGATTTTTTTTTTTATAACATAAGGTGACAAACGAGCAAACGGCCACTAGAATCCGCCAAAATGGCGAAGCGACCGCTGCCCATAGACATCCGCAATTGCTGATGCGTTGCCTACCCTTATACGACGGAGGAGGAGACGCACATAAAGAAGACATTGGCCCTTCCTGTGCATCTCCTCCACTGTCAAATCCACTTCCCCTTCCCAACCTTTTCTTGTAAGAAAAGGGTGGTAAAGAGAAAGGGACTTAAATTAGGCCTCCGGCACCACACTCACCAGACGAAACACGGAATCGCTTCCATTTCACGCCTGTCTTCTGTGTGGTCGTGGTATTACTGGGGGCGTGCCGGCCCATTCGTGCTAAGATGTTAAAGCGGGCACTACCACTGTGATATTTAGTAATGCGTAGATACTTACAAAGCCTAAATGATTCAGATTTTTATAGTCAAGAGAACAAATTTATTTAATTAATTACTACGAAATAGCAATTAAATTTAAACAACACACCAACAGTGGTAGTGCCCGCTTTAACATCTTATCACGAATGGGCCGGCACATCCGGTGTAATTCCATGACCACACAGAAGACAGGCGTAAATGGAAGCAATTCCGTGTTTCGTCTGATGAGTGTAGTACCGGAGGCCTAATTTAAGTCCCTTTCTCTTTACCACCCTTTTCTTAAAGGAGAGGATGGGAACGGGAAGTGGATTTGACGGTGAAGGAGATGCATAGGAAGGGGACATAACCTCTTTATGTGCGTCTCCTCCTCCGTCGGATAAGGGTAGGCAACACATCTGCAATTGCTAAGTCTCGCTTTGATCACATACAGTACAACACGTGAAAGGAATCGTTAGTTGACTGGACCTTTAGAGCGCGCACTTTTGACTAAACTATCGCAACTCGTCGCGCTTTGATTTGATGAGCTTATATGGAGCACACTACTCCATTTTTAGTTGTGCTAAACAGGTGAATTGGCTGCGAAACAATCGACAATCGTACAATAGTTCTGCGATAGTTTGATCAAAGATGTGCGCCCACTCTTAAGTAGCTATCCGATAGAGGTTGGCAGTTATCTACAAATCCCGATATTCTTTAGTAGGCGATTCATTTTAATTTCCTATTATAATTAAAACAGGCCAATCTTAAAGATAATTTCGTTCTGCCTTTAATTCTTTTACTAGATTATAATATTCTAATACGTAAACAAACAAAAGGTTGCTTTTTATATAAAATACAAAGGGTTAAGAGGTAGAAAAGGAACACTTCAAAGGAAAACCTTACGAAGTATCTCCGTAGTGGTTCCCCTGAGATATATCCGGCGTGATGAATGTCTAAGCCTTTATAATGTATGGATGCAGCCTTAGGGATTTATGTGAGGCCTAATTTACAACTTATACTAACTTAAGTAACTAAAATTACCTAACAAATATAATTCTACATAACTTTTTTTTTTATAAAAGAGCAGAGCAAGGCAACACCAAGTCGATCGACCACGACCATATATGTATAAAACATTTACTTTCTCTTAAAAAACTTTTTATACTCAAAAATTAAGCAAACATGACACATCGTTCTTGATAAAATTATGTAACACTAGCTTTCAACCCCGACTCCGTTAGCGTCAAATTAAATAACACGAAAGTAATTAGCGTATCCCAGCATATACCAATGTGATTTTAGATTTTTAGAATTTTCATATGTACATAATCTACCCGACGTTCTTATGGGGAAGGAAAACATCGTGATGCAACCTGCACATATCTGCAAAGAAATTCAAAGATATGTGTGAAGTCAACCAACCCGCAGTGCAGCGTGGTTGACTATGGTCTAGTCACCCTAACTTTAGGGTAGGCTCCGAGCCCCTCGGTGGGGACGTATAGTGAGCTGGTGATGATGGATTAGCGTATGTGTTCTTGCAGCTATGCTAAATTTCATCGAGATCAGTTAAATTTAGGTGGTAAACTCTAACAAACATCCATCTAAACTTTCTTAAATACAGTAAGATGGACCTTTTCAATAACGAGAACTAACCTCTTATGTTCCGGTCGGTTAATCAAAGCGAACTGCAATGCATAGTTGATGGAAGCCTTCAGTATGCCGATCTGATACTCGAAGGAAACTATGTAGAACATTGCAACCTTCACTTGAATTATCCAACTTAATAGATTGTAAGTTACATATTAGTCTTGGTGCAATGTTGCTGTCGATGATTGGAGTAACTGATGTGCGGTAGCGTTTTAATTTTTTTACACAACTGACAAAAAGTGTTTTCGCGCGTAAGTTTGCTTTATGTATGTAGCTTTGTATGTTTTGAAATGTTATGAAAGCCTCAAAAACGCGTTTTTAATATTTCTCTGAGTATTGTATTGTAATATGTGTGTTACAACACATATTGTTTTTTGTACGATTTCCACTAAACAAAATTAGTTATATTATTTTTAAGTTAAATAATATGTGCTCTTAAATTACCTTTAATATAAATTTATATTTTGTTATATTATAAAATTCATGTTTTGTTCGCAAAAAATAGTATTTCGTTAGAAAAATATCGCTTTATTATATTCTCCTTGGTCTCATAACTTGGACCATACACCGAGTTAAGCGCCAGTGGTTTCCAAACCCCCTCAGCTAAGTATTTGTGCTTAGCTTAACTACTGAGCGTTCGAAGTTACCAAGCTATGCTGATAGCCATTAACCAATATTATTCATGACTCAATTTATAGCCTATTGATCCATTAAAGTTGAAGCCAAGTTGATTACACTTTCATTTGTTTTTAAATGTAAATACCTCACTAGTTTTTGTGTAGTTGATGTCATCGATTCCTTATAAGATATTCTAATAACGACTAGTTTATACTAATACTGTGAATATTTTCTATCTTCTACATTATCTATACTATTATAATAAAGCGTAAACACACACTTCTTTGTTGCCTAAGATGTCAGCAATTACAGCATATTTTTGAATAATTCTTATTTTAATAAAAAGTCCTACACTTACGTCACGCTTTAGGCTATATATTTTCACGCCATTAAACTTAGAGGGTAAATATTTTGGATAAAAACCTTAATGTGGGAAAGAGAACATAAGTTGCTGCCAACATCGAGAAAGTAAGATTGCCATAGTAAGGTAATTAGTATTTTGACGTTTGAAATTGATAATTTGACAAATGCAAACGATAAATTTATAATTTCATGCGGATGAAGCCGCACGCGAGCAGCTAGTTTTAAACAAAGAAATTATTATGGATAACAATTTTTTTAATTCTTAACTGAACCACATTCAAAGTCACTAAATTACAACTACGGGTTTAAATGTAGATTAAGTATTAGATGTTCACGCTTAGAATCTCAGTATTCTTTAACGAATCCACGGTCATCATCATCATCATCAACAGCCTTTATCTGCCCACTGCTGGACATAGGCCTTCCCCACTGCCTTCCACAAAATGCAGTCCTCCGCTTTTCGCATCCAACGACTTCCTGCCGTGCGTACTAATCTACGATCAGTGGTAGAGAAATAAAGGAGTAAATGGTTAGCATGGTATGGGCATGTTATGAGAGATGAATCTCATGTAACAAGAAGGACGTTAGTTATAAGGTACACCGGTAGAGGTAGACATGAAAAGAGATGGATCGATTGCGTGAAAGATGACATCAAGAAGTGAGTGATGACTGAGATGACGGATGATAGAGTTATTTGGAGGACGAAAATCAGGAGTGCCAACCCTACGGGAGTAGGATAAATTAGGGGAAATGTAATGTGGTAATAATTTTGTAAATGCGTGTTAAAAAGTTGAAAAGAATTATCTAGTCGCGAGTACCACATTCATCTTACAGATTTAGGTAGGTGTAGGCAATTTACATCGCCAAGCAAAGCACGTTCTGCCAATTAACTATGAAACTCTTGAACGTTTATTCGGATCAGGATGTAAGTATAGTAGATAAGCGGAGCGTTTAGCGAGTTACATTCATAATCGATTTAACTATTAATCCAAACATTTTAAATAATAATAATGTTTTATTAAGTACTAGTTTTCGCCCGCGTCTCCGTCCGTCTGGAATATTAAAAAACTAGGGTGAGTAGCCTATGTGTTCCAGACTATCCTTTAGATTTGTGCCAAAATTCTTGGAGATTCGTTTAGCCGTTTAGGCTACATACTCTTACAAACATCCATCTAAACTCTCCCCTTTATAATATTAGTATGAATTATGATTAGTATGATTATAAACCAAACAAGACAGTAACTAGTTTCTTTAATTATTTTTTTAATCCGTTCAATACTTTTGCGTTGAAATACTAAAAAAAACATAGAATCGTACAAAAATTGTTCATGACGTTGTCAATAAAAACTTGTAACTATTATATATAAACTTTAAAATGTCTGTAAGTTATTTGCACTATCGTCAGTAACAAGATAATTAAAAAATACTATGTTAAAATGCAATATATATCACCATCTTTCATTTATTACTCGGTCATCATTACAGCGTCTCCCATCACTCAACGCCTGCGTCTAATTTAACTTCTTAACGAATTACCCGAGATTTTTCTCGAAGCTTCCACGAGACGCCATTTTGTGTTCTCGAAACAAATGAGCTCGGCTTAACGATAATTTTATGAAAACTTTCGCACGTAACATACGAGATTCGTGTTCCGACATGCTGTAATATATTTCGTTTTTTGCAGCGCGGTTTACATTTTCTAATGTACAGTCGCGGCATTTCGTGGTGTACTAAGAAATTGCATTGTTACAACGAGATATACTTCGCTTCTTACAATTAACCAATTAGATAGCAGAGAGATCCGCAAATAAAAGGATAATAATCAAAAGAAATTAACCATCTATCATTAGCCGATGGTTTTTGTTCTGTCATTTTAAAATTATACGAATGTAGATTTAAAGACGGAACACCGCCATTTTCCCCGACTGTACAAGTTACATCTCATTGATTCGTCTGTTAATCGTTGGATATTATTAATTTAGTCTTAAGTGTAGCATTCCAGTTTTTATATCCCGTTTTATCATGTAAGTTGTTGACCCCATTTACTTCAAATACCCGCTAGACGTAGGTATGTGAGATCGAGGTCTGACGACTTGGAACGTAATAAGCGAGCTCAGATTACGAAGGCCGAGTGACGATATAAAACTAAGTTAGGTAACGTACGGGTGAGTTGAAAAATGTTGGGTTTAACGCAAATTTTTACTTTTAAATTTTATTCTTAAAACTAGCTGTTCCCGTGCTGCTTCATCCGCATGAAATTATAATAACTTTATTTTATTGTTTACGTTTGTCAAAAGTCAAAATTCAAATGTATAATTGACAAAAGTACTCCCTTAACGTTAGTAGCTTGTAGTTTATGGTATAAAATAATAAAAAAAAGCTTTATTGTTACCAATCTTGTTGACTATATATGTAGATAATCTTTGAAATTTCTGGTTTAGTTAATAACTAGATGTTGCTCTCGACTTCGTCTACATTAAATTAATTAATAAAAATATAACCTATGTTACTCACAGAAAAATTACCTTTGTAACGGCGCAAGATTTTTTAAAATCGGCCCAGTATTTTTGAGTTATTTCGATACAAAAATACAAATCTTTCCTCTTATATTAATACAGATAAATGTTAAATTATGAATCGAATGGCTCCTTTCATTTCGATAAAATCAAATTTTACTTATTTACCCCTTACAAAAACAAATAAGAACTTTTATCTTCTTTCAAGTAAATAAGTCTTTTTAGCGATACCCTGTAGCGAAGTGGCGACTCTCACATCAAGGGCTGAATAAATCGTTGGCCTCAAGTGTTTGCGGACGCTACGGGCGCGTCACAGCGTCTGATAATGCTAAAGTATGTACCCTTTATGCTGCCATTTAGCTGTGTACAGATTAAGAAATTATTTTACTCTGTGCAGACTAGCTGTACGATTTTATAATGCACTATCTTTAAGAAACAAAAATGTATGATAAACAAGAGATTATTAAGATTGAATAAGTCTACAAAGAAGACCGAAGAAGGTATGCTTAATAAGGTGGTAAATTGACCAATAGCTGATGGAGACGTATGGCAGAACAGCACATACTTTGCCGACCCTGTTTACGGATAAGAGTAGGTTAATGAAAAGACAAGTAGCCTGTGTTCTTTCAGGTTATCCTGTATATCTATATCAAATTTCATCGTAATCCTTTCAGTCGTTTAGACTACAAACTCTAACAAACATCCATCTAAACTTTCGCATTTATAACATTAGTAAGATAATTTATTACTTCAAATGAAAGTTTATTAAATGACTAGACAATATAAATATTGACTAGGATACACAATTTTTAGCAACACAGTTGTACAATTATACACAGGAACGTATGTAAAAAGCTTGCGGTGCAAAAGTATGTATTCAGCGATTGTCATTGTTCCGAAAGAGTGAGCCGACCGTAAATTATGTCCGGCCAAATTAATTTACATAAACATTCCCTGTTTGCACTGTTTGAGTTGGGTACGGAGTGACGGAATTCTACATACGACATGGAATATTTTATAGAGAAAAGGGAAGCATTTTTTTCATTTCTGTCAACACGTTTGGTGTGTGGTTGCTTGGCTAGTAATCTTATATACCAGGAAACGGTAGTGGCACTAAGATATCGTTAATAAATATATCAAAAACATAATCTTACTTCTTACTAATATTATAATTGCGAAAGTTGAGATGGATGTTTGCTAAAGTTTGTAGCCTAAACTGCTAAACGGATCTCGATAAATGGCATAAATGTAAATGATGGTCTGGAAGAACACATAGGCTACTCACTTTATTCTTTTTAATTTCATGTGAATGGTGTCACGGGCGAAAGCTAGTATATATAAATAATATAAGATCTTCTGCAAGAATGTGTAAAACAATATTTTACCATAATGAAATCAGAGAGTTTAGATGGATGTTTGTTAGTACGTTACGTAGTAGTTAGTTAGTAGTAGAATTTGACACAAATACTTCTGTCTGGATTACAACATAGGCTACTTACTTAGTTTACGCGAACGAAGTAGTTAACAAAACCATGTATTTGGTTATATTTCTTATCGGAAAACGATAGAAGTAAAATTACTCCCATTTATAACTAGTAAATTTAAAGCAGATTTTTTCTATAAAATAAAATTTTCAAGTACATGGTTACAAAATTTGGATATCCTTTTTTCATTAAGAGCGAAATAAGTCACTTTAAAAGCATTGTATGTAGTGAGGCACACGTAAAAAGTTTAAGTTATTGCTTAGACGTGAGAATAGTAGGGTCCTTTATTGAGGTGAACGCACTGTTAACTTAAAAGCTTTTATTCTTTTTGTTGTAGAAAATTAAAACGATACACTTAAGTAATTTCACTTAGTGTATACAAGTAACACATTTTCATTCTATTAATTTTTTACACTTTTTCACTTACAATTTTTTTATCTTCGCAGTCAAAGTCGCGAGCAAAAGCTAGTAATTTAATAAAAATATTAACCTTCAGTTTGTAATAATGAAAACTTACCCTTGTCTTTGAAATTCTTAATGACTATTACATATAAAAACAAATTATCGACATTATTTCATTTGGAATAGACATGTCATTTTAATACTAAAAAGTAGGTAAAACTTAAAAGCAACTTGAAGTTGAAACTTAAATGCTTAAAGCGTTCAAAAAGCTCGCCACTGGCTGAGAGCACTTGAGATGTTAATGGAGACTGGAGGGCCGGCGATTTACTTCAGCGCCGAACTGTTGTCATATTATTGACGGAATAAATAATAATGTAGCTATAAGTAAATAAATACATAACATTTTTAATAATACTATTGTTAGCTTTTTAACTATTTTGATGTATTCTGTATTCTTGAAGGTTATTTAGTCTGTGCTATAAATCAATACCATTTGTAATAATTTGAAATAACGATATAACCTTTGTAATGGTGATCCAAAACATTATTTAAAATATTTATGCCATGTCGCATGTCGTAATTGTGCTTGTTATGTTAATAATCGGATAGTTGTCGGATGTCAAAATAAGGTGTGGCATTAGTTCGACGACACGACGGCCATATTGGTAAGGTTATTTTATGCAAATTGGAAGAAAACAAAAGAGATAAAGAAGACTATATTTTATTAAAGCATAGCATGGCTGTGACGCCCATACTATGTACTCGTACATACATAAACTATCGCACAATTCTTTAGTCTCGATTTGAATTCTTTGAGCTCCTTTCCTCCAAATGGAGCACACTACTCGATTTTTAGTTGTGCAAAATAGTTGAATTGGCTGCGAAACAATCGACAATCGTACAACAGTTGTGGAATAGTTTAATTGCAGGTGCGTCCGCTCTACACACATAAAAACAAATGAAGAATAAATACATTCAGGTTCTTTTAAAAGTGATTATTTTTATAACTAACTACCATTCAACTGCGTGGAATAAAAAAAAAACAAAACCTATATGTCTTCCAGACTATCCTCTACATCCATACAAAATTTTATAGAAATCCGTTCAGCCATTTAGGCTACACACTCTAACAAACATCCATCTAAACTTTCGCATTTTATAATATTAGTATGACATGATTAGTTAAACAAATTAGTTACTTTGTAACTGTTATTTTATCATCTTAAAATTTTCAAATCATAATTCAAATTAAGCCAATTTAGAAATTAAACTTTTATTAAGAAAGATTTATGTAAATGTCCTAGAAAACAAATAGCGTTGTCCTAACATAATAAATGTAGCACTGTTATAACTAGAATTTATACTTTGTAATTAAGTTACGAAATGAGTATATTAGAGGAAGTTTGAGAGTAGCCCCAGTGGTAGAGAAGGTAAGGAGTAAAAGGTTAGCATGTTATGGGCATGTTATGAAGAGGGATGAATCGCATGTTACAAGGAGAACGTTAGTTATGAGTGTGGAAGAGTACACCGGTAGAGGTAGACATAGAAAGAGATGGATGGATTGCGTGAAAGGTGACATGATGAAAAAGGGAGTGATGACTGAGATGACGTATGATAGAGTTATTTGGAGGACAAAAACCTGTTGCGTCGACCTTATAGGAGCATGATAAGTAGGATGATGATGAATTAAGTTAC